>NC_068355.1:68299306-68599306 GCF_020536995.1 Dreissena polymorpha | reverse complement strand
TAAATATTATTCCTTCAAGCATTTTACATCAATAATTTATGTTTGAAAAAATAATTGGTTCATGCTAAATACTGTTTGATATACTGTAAATAATGTAACTACACATCCAAGTAGTGAGTCCATTAAACTATTGCAACCGAAACACCTGGTGTGCCAAGGCACACGTCGAAGTCAAATGCCTTCTGACTTAGTGCATTTTACTATTTATATTTGTATGCATTTGTATGTGTTTGAAAAAATGTATAATCTTTAATGACATCTTCTGACCATGCATGTCCTAGATTTCAAAATCCAGGCCCTGGTCTGACACATTGGTAACATAAACGTTAAACTGTTTCCAGGCTTCTGAATTTAATTAGCCAGGTCACAGGAAAAGGGCAGTCTAATCAGTATCCAATTAAACTATTTGTCATTGTCAGAAAACCGCTCTTAAGCAAACAGCTTTCAAGCAACTGCAGGCTGAACTGGATCTAAACTGGCCACAATCGCTTCAATGTCTCTTTTACTGGGATATGGTTCCTTTTTACTTTAAAGGGATCTTTTCACGTTTTGGTAAATTGACAAAAATTTAAAAAAGTTGTATCGGATTTGCAAATTTTCGTTTTAGTTATGTTATTTTTAGGAAACAGTATTACTGAACATTTACCATGGTCTAATATAGCCATTATATGCATCTTTTTACGATTTAAAAATTATAAAGCGTTGCAACGCGAAACGATTGAATAATTTGGAGAGTTATGTTGTTGTTGTTTAATTGTGTGAAACTACGAAGATTGCTTATACTAGGTATAAAATACGTCAACCATTTATACTTGGCAGAATAGTCGAGCAGGCTAATGCGTTTTTACTCCAGGACTAAGGGGGTCACTGGTTCGAGCCCTGCTGCGGACTACTTTTTTTTAAAGAATTTTATTCTGGATTCTTAACTGGAGCTTTTAATATCCAATGTTTACATTTATCAATATAAAGCATTTCATGACTTACTTCAAAACATGTCAAAATCTGTGAAAAGGCCCCTTTTAACATAATATCTAATCCTATAAATATGAGGTCAATATACATGGACTAAACGGTAAATTACGTCTAATTATTTGGACTGTAATGACATCAACTACTTAAATAGAAAGAAGAAAGAATTCATACTTACCAGTAATTTGAGTAAAGAGTTTGTATTCAATGTTGTATTTCAGGACAGCTTGGTGATATGCAAATCCCATATGACATATTGATATCGGGTATCATAGCCATTCAATAAGTCGCAAAATGCTTAAACAAAATTTATAAAGCAAAATGTGACTTAAATTGATAACTAAAAATACCAGTATCATCAGTATGCCAGTTTTGCCTTGTCAAACTGTCGAGATCCAGAAAGTGCTTCATTCACATTTAATATAGCCTTCGAATTCAATTAATTGTTGCATTACTAAATAGCGAAACAAGCCGATATAAGCTGTAAGAAAGTTTTGACACGAGTGTTATCAAGTCTCTCATGGGCGAAGCCATAGAAAGTGATCCATTCACATCGAATATATCCTTCGAATTCCATCCTTTGTTGCCATTAGCGGAGATTTAGTGAATAAATAATTCATATATCATAAATGACAGCTTCTAAATAGCGAAACAAGCCAATTTATGCAGTAAGAAAGTTTTGACTCGAGACTCTCTTGGGGGCGGCCATTGTTAAATATTGAAACACGAACGACAACTCTGCTAGGAGAATGTAATCAATGACGAGCAATCTCCTACGCAGTGGCGAATGCAAAAGGGAAGTAACTGAAGAATCGAGTTATCTCAATCGGACTGGCTCGGTCTTTTACATAGGTTGCCATTGTGAGAATTTTTTTTACGATTATGATACCTTGGACGATGCTGTTAGCATCGTCAAAAAACCGACAACTTATTATCGGAAATAGCAAATGCCGTTTGGTTATTGGAACACTTCATTGAAGTTTAAAGAAAACCACAAACATGTTCTAGCTCTTCGATGACTTTCGAAAAGCTACCAGCACGCATTTTTTTTCTAGGTTTGCAAGCGTTGTAATTATTATCGATTTTATATTATGTCACTTGAGAACTGATACAAAAATTGCTGGTCAGCCCTCGTTGAGACTATCTAAAAGTAGTGAAACAAGATGTTTTGTACTAGGCCTCGTCAGTGTGCCCCTCGGACCATACGGTACCCATCAAGCGCCAGTCTGGTCTTGAAGAATGTGACCTGTTTATCACTCAACATAACATCCCAGCCCTAGATTGTTTTCTTGAGTAAACAAGTCGGTCAGCAGACAAATACTTAAGGATAAATCAAACCCGTAAACCATGTTCAATAGTGTTTCCGTCATGTCTGCTGCGAAACCGTAAAAAAATTAATCTGGATTGTGAAAGGAAGCTTGTGATAGTTCGATTAAAACACCTCTAACCTCTAATACCTTGTATAAAGATGAGTTCAAGTATGTGAATACGTTTTGAAGAAATAACTACATTTTAAATCATCTGGAACCTGTCGGCGGCGATAACTAGATTATATTCGCGCTGTAATAAAACCATACATTTTTACACATGAAAGTATACATTAGCGTTCTCTTTAATTTTAAATGAAGTGAAACAAAAAAGTGTTGCAATTTATATTTAAAAAAAATATAATCGAATGCAACTTGAAATAGATTCATTGTGTTACTTGCATATTTAATAAAAATAAAATTTTCAGTGAAAGAAAATAATTTATTTCGAAAATAAATCTGCCATATGGCTTAAAGATTATTAGATCTGACTTAAAACTGATGGGTTTGATAAAGTCGAATCTCTTGTTTCGATGTGCTAAATTTATCATTGAAACAGTTTTGGAATAGAAAACAAAGACTTCAGTCCCTTCAATATGTCTGAAATGTCCCGTTGGTGTGATAAAATATTATTCTTATTTATATCTTCGTAAATCACGTCGTGAGACAAAAGTATCAAGAGAGTGATCTTTTTAACAATCGTTTCTGGGAAATTACCAGACAAATGAACTTCCTGTTCAGACGTTCATTTTACGATTTCTTTGTCGTCTAGAAGTAAAGACGAACAATTAAGGTGAAGCAAAATTTTGTTCGACTCGGATAATGCACTGTTCTACGAGAACACATTTTTAAGTATTTCAGATTTTTGTGTAGCTATTAACAACATTTGCCTTTGCTCAGACAAAAACAAACGATATGGCACTGTAAGCAGACATGTCCATAAAATAAAACATATGCGACTTATCTTGAATAAGATTAACGTCTCTGTTCTGGAAAATTTAGTGAATGTGGTATGACGAATGTGTTAAAGATCGAAGGCGTCAGAGCGCCAGTGAATCTGCACCAGTGCAGCGTAATGCACGTCGTCTGCTGCGGCTTAAATACATTACCGTCTGCCTTCTGTCAGCACAAGCTTTTTTCGACAACGACATGTGGCATGCTGCTGACCCAAGAATAACACTCATCCTCTTCCAATATTGCGAAATGTATTTCCTTGATTCGTCGAGGACAAAGACGTGTATATTTACGCTGTTATTTACCTGTTTTGACGGCAATACTTTTCAGAAAGATTCTCGAGAATATGTGGCACTGGCACATAATAATAAAAGAGCCTCACAGTGTGATAACGGTGTTTAATGCTGGCGCGTAATGTGTCGTCCAGATTAACCTGTGTAACCGCGCTGGCTTATACGGAACGACTCTTTCCACTTTTCTTTTATTTTCGTTTAAAAGAAGTCTCCTACAAGCAAAAATTCAGCTTTGTCGTCCAATATAAGCCAGTGCGGACTGCACATGGTAATCTGGGACGACACTTAACGCACTAAAATAAAACGCCGTAAACGACAAAAAGATCATGTGTCATTGCTTGTCGATATATTACAGGGTTGTCTTGCCTTATATATTTCATCAAGGATACAGTTTTCTGCGGCTAAAGATGCAGCTTATAACAACTTAAAATGAAAGTATATATGTGTATAAATAACATTAAAGTCAAAGCATTTTATATTTATCACTTAGGTTTTAAGTTTTCTGAATCATAATGTTCAAAATCTAATTACAAATATTATACATGTATTATATATGAAACGCAATTATACAGTAACACAGAGCGATTTTTCGTGTATATTCGTTTAAAGTGGGTATTCACGATTTTGTCAAATAATTATGAATTTATATAAATTGTGTAAAAAAAACTTATCATACATATATTTCCTTATAAATCAAAATAAAAGATAAGTAAAACATTTGTCGAAAAATGCGAAACTAGCCACATTTTTAATTCTAAAATCGAAAAGGTATATGCAGTCGAATTTGCCAGTATGTATATCATACATGAACGATGTGAATCTAAATTTATTCTTACGGTCGCTTGCGAACAGCTTAAACTTGAAAGTCAATACCACGTGTTCAAGCCAGTTTCCGTAACTACGATAAACCTGATAACTGCCGCATCCGCGCCGAGAAAGAGTTGTATAATTTATGCCAGAGTTGTGAGTTGTTCAACTATATTCATTAACAAATGAAATCATAATTTGAATATCGTGTTAAATGCAATATTCTTTAACGGAGCGTATATAGAACAGAATCAATAAACAATGTTATAAATAAACGTGTTGCGGAAGAGGATGTTTATGAATGATAAAAATAGTCCATTATCTGCTGCGTCTTAATCACATGATATTTTTGCACAGCACAGGTCATTCATGATTCATAATCTTAGGCTATTAATATCAAGAGTCGAATACACTATCACGCATCGGTTGCGTAACCTAGTGCTTGCTACTACAGCGGGGTTAAATTTGATATGTCAGGTAAACGTTCTTTTGTTCTCAACAGGTAGCGGCAATATCACATGTATTCTAAATTGCACGGTTCATAACAACGCAATAGTATAAGGTTAAGCTTGTTTATATCCACACTTCTCAATTTATAACACGTTGAATATGAGTTACGAAAATGCTGACTTTGAAATAAAGTTTCGTTTCTAAATAATTAAATTAAAAGCACAAGTTAAACTATTGTGTGTATGTGTTTTCACTTGTAAGTCACATAATCGCCGCATGAAATGTGTGTCATTATAGTCAAACCACATATTAGTGTTAGTAGATACAAATTATACTACGGGAGTTTCACATCATATGTGTCCTCACATGGCTTATTATGAGTTTATTTCTACACCATCGAAATATATCGCATGTTAATATCTAACACGCAGTATTCTTTCGACAGACATTTCAAATCACACATTTATAGCCGCGTCATGTGAAAATGGCGTTTCGGCCAGTAGCTCAAGCCCAGCCTTTGTATTTGGGTAGCCTGGTCCGAGGCGATGCTGTCCGCTATAAAATCATTTAATGTTTTATGGTCTCATTATGTATCTCCTGACCAGACTGAGAGATGCGCAGGATGGGTGGGCTATAGCTATGATGGGCGCATATGACATAAGACTCAATTTCGCATGACGCGGGTATTTTTAATCTCATTGCGAGTTGTAAATGGCATATTTAGGCACAATGCATTTCGATATGCAATTGAATTAAAAAAGCAAATACAGCAAACTGGCAGATAAGGGTAGCCTATTCAGGCGCTTAGGAACGATTTCCAGACGGGATGACCGAGTACCGAGTACGTTAGATAATGAAACGATTTTCTCTTAACATGACATTATACTATTTCGGGAGTGCGTTTTTTCTCATGTTGAAAGCAAAACTGTTTTTATCGATAGTCAATTATGTCTTCTCCTGACGATTTAGTTACCGAGTACAGATGCTGAAATTCTGCGAGATGGAATTTAACGCGTAATGGTAACTGGGCCACAATTTGTGTACATGTGTCGTTTGAACACGCAGAGAGTAGTCCGGAATTCCGTACATTGAACTGTGTTACATCCTTTACGCTGCCCACAGACACAGTGATGCAGCCAAATTTCAGGGGATTTCTCTCGAATCAGCCTTTAAAATATTCGAATGTATTCATTCGTGCCTGCTGGCGTTATGTAGAGGTCATTTAAGGTGAAAAGCTGGGTAAACCAGCTATGCCGAATAAGCGCGCGAGTGTTCTATACCGATGTTAAGGTAAGAGACTGGTTGACACCGTATGAACTACTAGGGTAGCAAGTAATGCATCAACGACAAAGTAAGGGTAAACAGAGCTGTCTTTAAGACTACATATTTCATGAGTAAGAATTAGTGGTCGCAGATTTTTTTTATTTTTTTAATTTTCATCAATTATCTTATTGATTATTTTAATTTGCATATGGTGTACAAAAAGTTTGGTAAAGGGAATTTCCATCATGAAATTACATTCTTAGTGTGATAGGTATTCGATATTCCAACAATATTCTTTTAATAAGATTGCACAATTTATTTTATATTAACTGGTTCTCATAATACCATTGTCATCATATTTTTAATGCTTTCAGAATGTCAAAAAAGAGACATGTTATTGTTACTTTGTCTAAGTTATCTCTATAACACAAATATGGGGATAAACAGTGCACACACATCTCGTTAGTTGTTCGCGTAGCGAACAGCAAATGTTGTTACTAAAAATTTCAAGTCAGTTCGCTGCTATCTACAGAAAGCCTACTGCCCGCATGCCGTATCCGCGCGAGAAAGATTTGTATAATTTATGCAAGAGGTTTGAGTTCAGCTCCTCCAACTATATTCATTCACAAATGGAAACATTGTGTGAATTTCGTGTAAAATGGAATATTTTTTTAACGTAGCTTATATAGAAAAGAATCAATAAACAATATTTGTATTATACGTATCGCAGAAGAGATTGTTTATGAATGATTAAAATAGTCCACTATCTGCTGCGTCTCAATAACTTAGTACAGATCATTCATAATCTGATGCTATTGATAGATTCGGAAAAACAACGCAATAGTATAAGTTTACGCTTGTTTATAATCTCAACTTATAAAACGTTAAACGTGCGTTAAACAATAACTTCAGGGATACGATAGACAACAACAAAAATGCTCCACACTCGCTAAAACCGAATATAACAATTAAATATAGCAATAATTATATGTTTCGTAACCTCGTCCATGCTTCTACAGCGGGGTTAAATTTGATATTTCTTGGAAGCGTTCTTTTGTTCTGAACAGATAGCGGCGATCTTTTGTATTTACGGGTGCTAAAAAGGCAATTATAGAAGGTTAAGCTTGTTTATATTTACAGTTCTTAATTTATAAAACGTTGAACATGAGTTCACCAATAACTGGTAAACTATAGACAACCTCAAAAATGCTTTATACTCGCTAAAACCGAATATTAAAAAAACAACTAAATTTAACAAGACATATCTTCTAAAAATGTAGTCAGCGTAAATGCTGACTTTGAAATAAAGTTTGCAATTTACGTTTCTAAATAAATCAGTTAAAAACAAAAGTTTAACTATTGTGTTTTTTTCCCAATGTAAATCGCATATTCACCGCATGAAATGTGTGTTATCATTGTCAAACCACACATTAGTGTAGGTAGATAAAAATTATACTAATGAAGTGCACATCATATGTGTCCTCACATGCCTTAATATGAGTATATTTCTTCATTATCGAAATATATCGTATGTTAATATTTGATTTAAACGCAGATTTCTTTCGAAACATTTAAATCACACTTTTATAGCAGCGTCATGCGAAAATGAGTCTTATGCATTTCGGCCAGCGTATCTTAAATCCAACATGTGCCTTTGCGCAGTTTGGTCAGAGGCGATGCTGTTCACTATAAAATCATTCAATCTGTTATGGTCTCATTATGTATCTCTGACCAGACTGAGAGATGCGCAGGCTGAGTGGGCTATATATATGATGGGCGCATATGGAATAAGACCCATTTTCGCATGACGAGGGTCATTAAAAATCTGATTGCGAATTGTAAATGGCTTATTCCATATGCGCCCATCATATATATAGCCCACTCAGCCTGCGCATCTCTCAGTCTGGTCAGAGATACATAATGAGACCATAACAGATTGAATGATTTTATAGTGAACAGCATCGCCTCTGACCAAACTGCGCAAAGGCACAATGCTTTTTGATACAAAATTGAATTCAAAATAGCAAACTTGTAAATAAGGTCAACTTATCCAGGCGTTCAGGAACGATTTCCATACCAGCTGAACGAGTACGGCAAACATTGTGGTTGGATAATTAAACGATTTTACTCTTATCGTGACACTTTACTATTTCGTTAATATTTTTTCTCATCTTGAAAGCAAAACTGTGTTTATCGATAGTCAATTATATTTCCCGGACGATTAAGTGAACGAGTAATAACCTTGAAATTCTGCGAGATTGATTTAAACGCGTAATTGTAACTGGACCATAATTTGTGTCTTTTGAACATACAGAGAGTAGTCCGGAATTCCTTACACTGAACAGTGCTACATACTTTGCGCTGAGCCTGTACAGACACAGTGACACAGTGATGTAGCCAAAGTTAAGAGGTTTTATCTCGTATCAGCCTATGAAATATTCGAAAATATTCATGCGTGTCTGCTGGCGTTGTGTAAAAGTAATTTAAGGTGAAAAGCTGGGTAAAACAGCTTCGCCGAAAAAGCGCATTAGTGCTCTATACCTTTGTTTAGGTAAGAGTTGTTGACACCGTGTGAACTGCTAGGGTTACAAGTAATGCTTAAACGACAATTTACTGGTCAACAGGGCGATCTTTATGACTACCTAATTCGTGAGTAAAATGTATTGCTCGCAGATTTATTTTTTTATTTATTTTCGTCAATTATCTTATTGTCTATTTTGAATATGAATATGGTGTCAAAAATCAAATGTTTTGTACAGGGAATTTTCATCATGAAATTATATTTTAGTGAGATAGTTATTCAATATTCTAACAATATTCATTTAATATGATGGTGATTGCAAATTGTCTTTATATTTAGTTCTCTTTACCATTTTCATCATACTTTCTATGCTTTCAACACGTCCAAAAAGGGCCGTGTTGTTGTTATTTTGTCTAAGTTATTTCTATGAAATAAATAGGATGAAATAAAAAAAAGTGCACACAAATCTCGACCCGTCCGTTATGACACACTATTTATAAATTTGAATTTCGTGCGTTCATTTCAAACTTGCGATTAATTTTGAAATATGCAATACCGAACAACTTCAGTACCTTCAGCGCTTTGATCTTAAGGTAGCGCACTTCTAATGGGCACATATCCAAATATAATCTAAGTAATTATTTTCTTAATCAGCATCATTTCACTGAACTACATGCAAATTTGTAGGTAGGCTTTCCATGCTTTTAAAAAAAATATACCGATTTTTTCAAAACCACCCCCACGCTCGGCTTTTGTCCAGTTTATTTTCACCCCTGGGGTATATAAAAGTTCCATAATTCATTCAAATTTCCAAATATGGGCATGCAGTTGGTGTGTACAGATGCTGTAAAGGTGTTTAAAGTTTAAACACGATGAAATAAGTATTCTTTTACAGACATTTATTTTTTACAAATTTTTATCTATGGAAGAGCGCCATGAAATGTAAGTGATTTCAGCCAAGTAAAAATTGGGTCGGTTAAAAACAAAGTGTCATAAAATTCAAAATAGTATCATTTAAGTCACATTTTAAACTTAGTTTTTATAAAAACACTATATACAGCAAAAATACCAAGAAATAGACAGATTTACCGTTTACTTTTTGAAATAAAAATAAAAATGCATAATGCATGGTTCGTATTTTCAACAGTAAATCAATCAATTTCGCCATAACGTTGTTTTAATTTTAATAATTGAAGAATGTGCATAAAAATTGCAACATATTTAACAATACATATAGCTTATATGCCATATTAAATCAAATTACGTTAGAAAATAAATAAAACGCGTCGCAAAAAAGTATACGTCGTCGGCAGGATTCGAACCTGCGCGGGAATATCCCAAAAGATTTCTAGTCTATCGACTTAACCACTAGGCTACGGCGCCTAATATTAGGCTCTTCAACCTTCGAAGAAATCGCGGGAAATCATTAGAGGTGCGCTACCTTAACAGTGTTTTTTTGAACACTATTGCATGTATCCATAGTTTGAACGCACATTGTTATACACATTTCAAATGAACCCGATCGCACAACAGATTTTGGTCGAGTGCTACAGAAGTGTATATAATGCTTACACGGTCTCAGATTAACGTGAGGTATGGTTTATATTATAACTTGAGCCTCGCATATCAATTTCGCAGTCCGGGAATACACAATTGTTGTCTGTTTGATGTCGAAAACTATTAGCTTTACTATATTAATTATTATTATTTTCTATATGAAGTAAATAATACCAACTTGTTTTGTACAACATACTTGGCTGTTTTAACTCTATATAATTTTTGCATCGTAATCATTAAATTAGCGAAAATCATAATAGTAAGCCAGATACAAATAACGGTCCGCTGGCGATGTCAAATGGATTCAATTAATAGTGACAATATGTAATATCGCATTTTAAATGCTTTCATAATAATTATATCATTATTAGAAGAAACCATTCATGTAATCAGAATAATTTTTCTTACACCTTAAATAATTTTGCAATGAGCACTTTATGTTCATCTAGTTAATTTGACCTTTTCACTTCTGTTCAAAAAGTGTCTTCATCCAGTGGGGGAAATTAAACAAAAACACACATCTGTTGGTAATAATAACGTCACCTTTTGTTAAGCGATTATCACGGTTTCATTGAAATAATTTGCTAAAAACAGGCACGTAGCGCGAGTGATGAACAAAGTCATTATTTGATATTTGAACAAACAACGATGTTAATTGTTAAATTAAATCACACAAACTGGCCTGCAATTTTACACGTTAACAAATGTAATTAGCTAACCGTGACACCCGTCAACTAATTACGCCTGTGAAAGAGGTGCTCGTGTCAATTAGCTACTCAAACGTGCCAATTAACACGTGTCTGCCGACAATCGTGCGTGCTTTAATGAGGCTTTTAGTAAATAAAAGGACCATAAGTAACATTCAAAGGACATACACATAGAAATAACAACGCCTTGCGTCCAAGACACAACTTAAATCGAAATATTTGCCCTCTCGAAATCCGTAAGTATGAATTTAGTTTTATTGTTATAACAGTTCATAATATAAAATATACATAACACATTACCTGATGGACCTTATGATTTAAGATGCTTTACATTTAAACGTCTACATGTTTTAGTAACAGATAAAAATGGTTTACTTGTTATGTTTACTTATTTTCATGTTAACTTAATAAAGTTTTACGAAGCATAACGTTATCAATATAAATCTATGTATATTTTCAGATCCCGTGTACTGATACAACGATGACTACTATATACGTGACAATCTCTGGAATCGTCGTTCCCTGTGACGTAACAACGACAACATCATGCTATGACGTCATACGCATGTTGACCTCGAACAGCATCAAACGTGACTATGCAATGTTCGAGTCGACCAGTGAAAAGGAGAAGCTGCTTCCGATGAAGTCGTCGGTGCTCAAGGTCGTAACGTCATGGGGCGACGAGTGGTTCCGTAAGTCGTTGGTGATCCGACCAGTAGACGCGCACACATGCAGACTGGCGAGCATGTCACGTGCGCAGAGGATGCTTTACCGTCTGACCCACGGAAGGAAGTCGTCAGTTAGACGCGTATGTTCGGGCCCTCACCGGGAGGTAGTCACAGAAAAATACTGCGCATCAAATGCCGGTAAATGTGACGAAGTTCTTGGTAAACAGAACATATTGCGTCGCTTTTTTCTTGATGTAGAAATGTACAGCAGATGGTCCTCTTCGCGACTGAATGCCGTGCATGATGCCGTGGCATACGAGGCATTGGAAGAAGTACTTCTGGGGAGGTTACGTGATGACGACAAGGGTAGGGAGTATGTGGCTTCAGGATTGCAGCTAGACCGGATGTGTGTCACTTGTTTGGATTCAAATGAAGACGGAATTAGCGATAGTGGATCCGACGGTAGCGAGCTAAACAAGTGCTTCGTAGCGAGTCTCAACGACACGTGCACCGCGGACTTCAACTGGTAACAGACTGAAAGCGAGTTCTGTAATGACAGCGACTGCAGCAGCGTCGGAGAGCTGGAGAAGAAATGTTCTATAGGAGTGTGAGGTAGCGCTTAGAGGCACCGGCCAAGTAAGCTGATGAAGGGAGTCGATCTAGTCAACTCGTTCATGAGAGCCTGACAGGATGTGACGTCACGTGTTATGGATGACATACTTAAACTTATTTGTTTGCTGTATTTGTTTTTGTTGTTGTTATTGTTAAGATGGAATGTGCTACACACTGTTATTAAAACGCCTATCAAGTACGTTGGTTTTGTTCTGTTTTGATCTATGCTGTTTTTGCGTTTAAGAATCCCGCTAGGAAAGAATGTACACACGGAATCTTATTTACAATTTTTAGTTGTGAGCGTTATCCCACGACTAATGTAGAGGCAGTTATGCAAGCCAGTCTGCTTTAGTTTAGCGATAAAGTGTTTTTTTTTATTTATTTTTTTTATTATTATTTTTTTTAATTGTTGCGGCTGCATCAAATAAGTGCCTGCTGTTTGTGTATCACAATGTCTATTACAAATTAAATTGTACTCTCTGTATTGCTTTCAAATATGACAATATGTTGTAATGCCTGGGTATTGATGACGTGTGCAAACTACAGAGGCGGCCCAAATAATATGTACACATGTCGAGTAAAAGTCATGTCAGTGTAGTGAATGTAAATTTATTATTGTACTACTACTATCCACCTATGGTACCCCCCAACCACATCTCCATATCCCACTGATAATTTTTTTTTTTGCAAAACTCTATTGTAAATATTACCGGAAGTTTATCATTTATTAAATAATCTTGCTTTGTTATATTGCCCTTATTGTATATTTTGTATACTTGGGTGAAAATAAACGATTTGTTCTGTTCTGTTCAGTTATGCAAGGAACAGCCTGGGCCCGTATTCACCAAATAATTCTTAGACTTAAGTCTAAGAATAAAGAAAATTCTTTAAATTAGAATATTCAAGAATTTCTTTAATTTTGAGTCAAACTCTACAGTAAACATCTCTATTTATATTATTCTTCATATAGAACATTTTGTTAATGACATAATAACCAGTGGAGGCCTGTATATATTCAAACACTGAACACATTTTTCTTGGTTCCGAGTCTATTCTTTATTCTTAAGTCTAAGAATCGGTTGGTTAATACGGGCCCTGTATGAAAAACAATAGGTTTAAGATCTTGTGCGACATATAGGCGAATCTAGTGTTTATAACAGCTTGTGCGACGACATTGGCCAGTTTATCATTGAATGAAATCAGTACATATTGGCTGCTTGCAGGGAAAACGGGGATTAATGCTGCATTAAAAGGCTGTCTTGTGTGCATTATTATTATTATTATTATTATTATAATTATTATTATTATTATTATTATTATTATTATCATTATTATTATTAGATACACATAACACAACATGTACATGATTATAGGCTTGATATTCTTTAGCAAGGGAACCAAATCTCTAAAGATGGTTGCAAGTGGAGTAACCAATTGTGAAAAAAAGAGACATATTGTTGTTATTTTGTCTAAGTTATCTGTATAACATAAGTATGATGATAAACAGTGCACACACATCTCGACCTGTACGTTCAGCCACACTCTTTATAGATTTGAATGGGTTGTGTTCATTTCAAACTTGCGATTTAAAAAGCTATAAGATCATTTTGAAAAATGAGTTGCGTCTAAGAGTGCATACACATCTCGACCTGCGCTTTAAGACACACTCTTTATAAAGTTGTATTGGTTGTGTTCATTTAAAACTTGCGATATAAAAAGCTATAACATAATTTTGAAAACTGAGTTGCGTCTAAGATTATGTAATAGCGAACAACTTCAGTGCCTTCAACGCTTTGATTTTTATATAATATTGTCATGACCCCATGTTGACATTTTTATTAAATAGGTCACGAGAACATGTTTGTTTTTATGACCATGTTTTACATTTTAACTCTATGTCAAGTGTTATTTCTTATTGCATTCAAAACTAAACATCTTATTATCAACATCTACTATGCTTAATTTACCGTTTGTATGGTTCATATCCGTGTAAAATCCATTTTTGTTGCTCACTACAATCACATGTTTGGATAGACGCCATATTTAAAGGAAGTGACTTTTGACCTTTTGTTGAATTATGGGTAGTGTACATTGACGACCTATGTCAAACTTGTCAGCAGACGGTTTACCTTTTCATTTTCGCAGTACATTTCTTCATCATGCGGAGGTTTGATTTTTATCAAATAATTACGGTCATGTGTATTTATATGTTCTAAACCTTATTATTATACTTAAAGAAACATTTCCAGTCATTTTAATAAAGTTTTTACTGTTTAAACTTTAGGCGGTAACTCTGTTTATTTTGAGGTGATCGGTTACGCTCGGAAGACGCGCGGATGGTGCGCGGTTGAGTTACTGCTCGGATTAATGTTATGACCGCGCAAGGCTCGGACCTGCTCGGAGCCTTAGTATATAAACACTGTTAATTTCGCAGTCGAGGACTCTGATTTTTTTGGAATTAAAGGCACATTCTTATTACTAAATTTTTCTCTAATAAATATTATTTTTAGGCATTTTCATTAAAAGTAAGTTAGAAACATTATTCATATTTTTGCATATGATGGAGTTTTTGAATAAGATTTAAGACTAAGGTATAGGGATATTTAATCCTACAGTTTTAAGATTGATTGAGCATTGTAAATGTGAGTTTTGAGAATTGTATTATTTATGATAGATTGTTGAATGCATTGATGTACTATTGATGCAAGTTTAGTTAAGAATAAAAATTTGTTGAATTTTATTTGGTTGTTTATTATAATTATTATTTGAGAGTCATTAAATGACTCAGGCTATTATCTTCAGTTTATTTTACCAGAGTCCATTTTATTTAAAATGTTTTTAAATACAACTAAATGAAAGAAAAGTTGGTTTAACACCAAGAGTAGGCCCGCTATCACATTGCGTTAAGGAAAAGAAAAAGAAGAACCGCTCGGCTCGTTACAATATTATATATTTTATATATATATATATATATATATATATATATATATATATATATATATATATATATATATATATATATATATATATATATATATATATATATATATATCTATATATATATATTATATATATATATATATATGCATTGGCAGTTTATTCGGACAACAGATATGCTGTTTACGTGTATATCTTTTGCTCGATCAAATTTAAGTGGGCATCGAACGGTCGGTGATGACTGACCTCGGAAATAAGGAGAGTTCATGCTGGCGGGAACCGAAAAATGTCTGGATGGCGCTCCTGTGATTTTAGAGGATCCTTCTCGGGTGAGTGGATTCGATATAAAACTGTAAAATGTATATATGTTATTTATACATCCTTTAATGGGCATATTGGCAGCAAATGCAGTATCATATTTTCAAATGATCTTTTAGTTTGCGTTTATCTTAAGTTATTGATTACACCATATATCTCGTGTTATATTTATGAGATAACATATTTACTTTCATAATAGTTAAACTTCGGTCACCCTGACACTTTGTGGGAGTGGGAAATATATTGTTGGTATTCTTCATGTATTAAGTAGAGAGAATAAAGTAATGGTCTTGCGCATAAAATGCACGTGTTTCAAGTTTTTGCATTTATATGAGGTGTAAATACATTGATATGATTATCAATGTGTGTATTCGGTGGGGGTAAGATATGGAGAAGGAGAAAAAAGCGCTAATTGTTGATTTTCAATAAAGTAACGTTTAATTTATTTTAAGGTCAGTTTATAGTTCGTGTCAAATGGGACCCTAATACGATCCGCTTCCACTTATGGAGAAGTGTGGCACAACGTTTACGGATGTCACGAAGATTCCTTAATTTAGCCGTTCCGTGGAGGCTGAACATCGTTGCATATTAAAGAAATGGTAACGACTGAATAATATTTTTTTTTTATTATTAATGTGGAAGAAACCCCGTTAAATACAACATACATACCTTATTTGTCCATGTATAATAACTTTTTTATAAGAAAATACATTTTGTTAAATTAACAAGGAAAATAATGATTTGCAAGATGATGATGATGGCGATGGTGGTTGTGGAAATGGTGATGGTGCTATTGAATGTGGGTATTGTGGTGAAGGTGATGATGGTTGTGATGATGGTGTTGGTGATGGTAATAATGATGGTTATGATGGTGATGAATGTGATGGTGGTGGTGATGATAGTGTTGATGGTGTTTGTGATGGTGGTGGAGATGGTTGTGGTAATAGTTGTGACGGTGGTGGTGATGGTTGTGATGGTGTTGTTGATAGTGGTAACGGTGGTGGTAATGGTGGTGTTGGTGATTGTGGTGTTGGTGATTGTGTTGATGGTGGAGTTGGTGATGTTGGTGATGACGGTGGTGATGGTTGTGGTGTGATAGTTGTGATGGTTGTGATGGTGTTTGTGGTGACGATGATGGTGGTAGTGATTGTGATGGAGGTGGTAATGTTGATGGTGAAGGTGATGGCGGTGGTGATGGGGTTATGGTGATTGTGGTGGTGATTGTGAATGTGGTGATGGTGGTGATGATGGGGAAGATGGTGATGGTGGTGGTTATGATGGTGGTGATGATGATGGTGTTGTTGATGATTATGGTGGTGGTGATGGTAGTGATGGTTAAAGTGATTGTAGTCGTGATAATGATGGTAATGGTGGTGATGGTGGTGATGGTGGTAAAGGGGGCGATGGTGGTGGTGATGGTGATGGAAGTGGTGAGGGGTCATAGTTGTGGTGATGGTGGTAATGTTGGTGTTGGTGGTGGTGCTTGTTAAGGTGGTGGTGATGGTGGTGGTGGAAATGGTAACGGTGGTGATGGTGGTGGTGTGGGCGATGACGACGATGGTGGTAATGGAAATCATTGTTATGGTGGTGTTGGTGGTAATGTGATGGTGATGGTGAGCTATTGAATCCTTGTGGCGAGTAAGTTGTGAAAACAACAACCTTTAAAGAATCTACGCGGTAACAATTTAATTTCAGTACATGTACATTTAGAATTTTTACAGCCATGTGTTTATATTTTCTGATTAAAGTCCCTTCGTACGCATCTAAAAAACGTGTTTTAATAAGAGTGCGACATTGTTACTATCGTTTGTCCAGTTCCACACATGAAAAGCGTTCGTTTTGCAACAACCAGGTGCTATAATTAACTATAAACGTGCAATTCAGTACATGTAGTATTTTATGATGAAAAATGTTAATTGGAATAAATGCACACGATGAGAAGGTATTGACCCATTTAAAATATAGAAACAATATGTTAATTTACGACTTAAACATTGCAGTAGATGATACGTTCATAAAAATATTGTTGACGGATGGGAGGGTAGAGGAAATACACGTAAATGTCAGTGCTTGACAATGATAAAACAATGAAATGGAAATACATATAATGAAGCATTTAATTTCAGGCGAAAAAAAGATATATTTAATATTTTTAATGTGGTTTGATTGAGAATTTAATGCAATGCTCGTTGATACCAATACATTTTTTTAAACATTTATTATTAGAATTATGTTGTGGTTCATTCTTTGTTAGACTAACTGACTTTTTCATTACCGCAAACTTAGATGTACGCTGAATGTTTTTTCATCTTTTAATCATAATGGAGTTTGTGTGAATCCTGTATAAAATTATGAGAGATTGTTAATAAATGGCATTTTCCTCCTTGATGTTTTTTAACACCCCCTACCCCCACTGTAGACAATTAAAGGTAAATTACACGGGTGTTTGCAGTTTTCGTAGCCGGTCGATTGGCCTACGTTAAAAAGTTGAACAGTCTGCTGTTAACTACGATAACGTCTGCTCTACTACGCTAGGAACGATAACCACCACATCTGCCTGTTTATAGTTCACCACTGGTACACTGCAGTGTGCGTATGTAATCAATAGTGTATAACAGCTTGTAAGACCATATTGGCCAGTCTAGTGTTTAAAAAAGCTTGTGAGGCAATATTGGCCAGTTTATCATTGAAATCTGTACCTATTGGCTGCTTTCAGGGACAACGGAGCTTAATGCATGTCAAATAAGATTAGCCTGCTCACACTGATTAGCCTGTGAAATGCGCTTAAGCTATTCAAGGACGACACGTTCTGCTTTTATGGTGTTTTTCGTTTAAAGAGAGTCTCTGGTACTGGGCTGACAATTAATGCATATGCATTAAGCCCTGTTTTCTCAAAATGAAGCTTAAATTATCTTTTGTATTAATGATTTGAAAAAAACACATTTCGACCAGTGGTTTGAGACATACTTTTTATAAATTTGAATGGGTTGTGTTCATTTCAATCTTGCGGTATTAAAAGCTATAACATAATTTTGAAAACTTAGTTGCGTCCAAGATTATGCAAAAGCGAACAACTTCAGTGCCTTCAGCGCTTTGATTTTATATAAGCATGGGCAGTTTATTCGTAAAACAGCTATGCTGTTTACGTGAATATCTTTTGCTCGATCAAATGTAAGTGGGCATCGAACCGTTGGTGATGACTGACATCGGAAATTAAGAGAGTTCAGACTGGCGGGAACCGAAAATGTTTGGATGGCGCTCCTGTGATTTGATTTTAAGCTAGAGGATCTTTCTCATGCAGGATTGTACATTATTGCAAAGTGAATTCGAACAATTTCAGTGCCTTCAGCGCTTTGATTATTTGCAACCATATCTATTCATGCGACACATGAACACTACATGATAAGTATTGATGCAAAGCATCAAAGGGCGTCGGGAATTTCTGTCTCAAAGGCACTCAATGAAGTTACATGGAACGATTTTTTTCTACTGTAAATATTAATATATTGGCCGATTATATTAAACAAAATAGAAAAAGATACTGGTAAAACCATTATCTATAATTTTGTGTTCTAACCCCCAAATAACCATAATTTATGATGTTGTTTTATAACCCCCAAATAACCATTATATATGATTTTGTTTTGTAACCCCCAAATATTTCATAGTGTATTTTATTTACACTGGTTTCCTTTTTTACTGGCATTCCGTGTGCAGTTTTCATTAATGGAACAGAACTGTGTAGGTTTTAAAAAATCTGCTTCATCTTGTACATGTGTAAGCGTAATTTCATAATTTTCTCAACTTCAAGGGGAGATTATTCTGGACATATGTTTACGTTGCTCATTTACGATAGGGGTTGAGTACTCATTGATATGAAAACACTGTAAAAGTTTGAAAAAAATGACGGAAAACTGTAAATTGCATGAAGAAGCTGCATTTCACAATACTTTGAAATTCAGTAAAAGATCATAATAGATTTATTGCTCCGATATTATCATCATTTTTAATAGGGTTCGAGTAATACTGATATGAAAACACTTAACAAGTTTGGAAAGATTCAGACGAAAGTTGTGAAATCTTTTTTAACAAGTGGAAATTCTTTATTTTTCTAAATTTAATAGACTTTTTTTGGACTTATTGTCCCGATGTTTCTCATTTTAAATGAGGTAAAAATGCTCATTGATATGAAGACACAGTAAGCTTGGAAAGAATCTGATGAAAAATGTTGACATAATCACCTAACCAAGCAGTTTTTCACTTTTATTTTTAAATTCAAAGAGACATAATTCTGGACTTATGGTCCGATATTGCTCATATAGAGTTTGGGTTGGGTCCTCATTGATAAAAAAAACCTGTGCAAGTTTGGGAACAATCGGATGAAAATTTTGGACTTCGAACAACGATTTCAAAATTTCTCAAATTCTAAGGAAGATAACTATGGACGTAATGGTCGGATAATGCTACATGTAAAGGGCCCATACCATCTGGATATTAATACGTGTCGCGCTTTGCGCTCTATATGTGGTTCTTAATAAAACTCCGAGGAGTGCTTGACTCTAGGGAAACGGGTTGCTGGGACACAGCACCTCCTTGATAAGCGGCTGCTTCCTTTATCGCAACTCATTGTTACAATCAATAATACGAATCGTGCTTCGCGCTCTATATGTGGTAGGGATAGTACTTAGGGTCTATGATAGACAACCATAAAAATACATGGATAATAGATGTGTTGTTTGCATTTATTTGTTAATATAAAAACACGTGTATTTTTTATAAGATATTTAAGTGATGTAAGAAATTTTAATTAACGTTGTCACCACGCGGCATCCATTGATTTTAATAAAAATGTCCAATTGTAGTTAAATGGATTTTAAAATATCTACATAAAATAAAGCTTTATTATTTTTATTAACCTGACTGAAAAAATTGTCAGCCGCCAAACTGTTCCGTTCGTGCCGGAAACCGGGATTGAACCGGAGGCCTTACATGATTGTTGCGTAAACAACTGCAGTCAAACGCTCTCCCAACTGAGCTATTCCGGCTGACATTTATGTACTGCTATTTGGTGAAGTTGTGTAAATCTATCGTTATAATATGTCTATTAATAAACAAATACATTGTACGTTTTCGGACCACTACGCCTCCCAATAAACTTGCTTGCGCGATAGGTCGTCAAATATCGTATTACATGGATTCTCCACTAAATAAGCAAATTAGAAAATCCACAAAATAAATTTATTTGGTTTATGTTTTGTTTTTATACAAAACCAGAAAGTTTCGCGTATTAGCCCAGTCCTGTGATCTTTCCCCTGTGATCATTTGTGGATCAGTTATTAATTAAAACAATTAGCTTTGCATTATTGGCAATAAATGTTGTAATAAATGTAATAGGCACAAATGCAGTACTTATTTACACTAATTTACACAAAAAATCACCACTATGCAAGGTATTCTTAAAACAAAAATATATGCATCGATCTGTAAAACTTCTCCTCCCATAAGCGCAAAAAATGCATTACATACTAGTCGCCGCTCTCCAGAGCGACGCCAATAACTCCTAGCCTATTAAAAAGACGAATGCTTCGATCATTGCAAGAAAATATGTACGAAATATCTTCGTCACAATCGGCTCAGGCGCTAATTTGTCTTTGCTGCGTTTAATGAAATTCGTCTTCAATGTATAATTTGTCTTGCCTATTTTGTGTAATTGTAACATATTTGTCTCAATCTATTACAATTTAACACATATCAAAATCGTGCATACCCATTTTGAAAATGGTTGCTTAAAAACCAAAACCAGAATGTATGGTCAGACCCTGTTTACAGACCCTACAGTGGAGAAGAAACAATGTACTCACACTCGTGTAAGTGATCTCTCGGCCATACCTTTTGTATCAACATCCTCGCTTATAAGAATATGATGTGTTTATTCCTAAATATAACATCCCAACCTTAAATAAATACATATATTAAACAAGTCGTTTCTATATTAAGCAAATCGCCCAGAAGACAAATCATCAGATAAAACTAATTTCCTAACATATGTCCAATAGGTGTTACCGTTTACATTTCCACGCGTATTTTATGAAATAGCGAACTAGCAGATACACAAATAAATCAGGGTAGTGGGTGAAAGCTTGTGAAAGTTTATATAGAACATCGCTAATCGCCCTAAGACGATTTATTAACCAATTTATGCCTATTGGACTCTTCCATCCTTCTAAATTGGATCAGTTTATTTCCAAAAGAAGGGATGTCTAGCATATTTAATTCTATATTTATATTTCTTACAAAAATTCCTTTAAGCAAACGGTGCAGACCCTGATGGGACGCCGCATCATGCGGCGTCTCATCTGGGTTTACGCTGTTTGCCAAGGCCTTTTTTTCTAGACGCTAGGCATAAATGGGTTAAGAAATCTCTATGTTTGTGACTAGATACCGTCGCCATGATTACGATGTGCATCACCTTGAATACGCCAGCGTTGATTCTGAGCTATGGTTATAGTGGCCACATCTATGATAACAAGACGTATTATTTGATGCTGTCTGCTTTTAAACTGATAATTTCACTGTTTCAAACAGTGAAAATCAACAGTGAAAATTATCGATAATATTGTAAAAATGACGTCATGATCTTCCGTCCACATTGTTTAATCACATATACACAGATAATCATGTGTAAGCATTATACAAAAGAAAAAAATGTTGGATTTGGTGAAATATCGATTTTAATTGACACGTAATCATTAAAAATTATTTTCTATGATCACTCGTGAATTTAAATCGCTATTCCACCAAAACCCAACATATATCTCTATATATCCTCAATTTAACCCTTAAAGCGCTGGAGCCGAATTTTAAAGGCCTTTGCAAACAGTTTGGATCCAGATGAGACGCCACAGAACGTGGCGTCTCATCAGGATCCAAACTGTTTGCTATTCTGATAGTATTCTTTGAAAAAAAATCTAAGAAAATGCTAATTTTAGAAATTCAGCAGACGACATTTTAGCAGAAGACAAATTACCCAGCATGCAAAGGGTTAATTAACCTTTCCGATTGGACAACAATTCACTGTACATTTTTGTGGAGTCATTAGCGTCACTTACAAATTTCAGAGTTAAAAGTTTTTGTTCCATTTGTATGGCCTCTTCTTATGAGAGAGGTCATATATGGCATGCTTGGATTTATTCAATAAAGCCTCGTTCAGGAAAAA
This sequence comes from Dreissena polymorpha, assembly GCF_020536995.1. Classification (NCBI taxonomy): domain Eukaryota; kingdom Metazoa; phylum Mollusca; class Bivalvia; order Myida; family Dreissenidae; genus Dreissena; species Dreissena polymorpha. The sequence goes on along the minus strand of NC_068355.1, from coordinate 68,576,727 downwards.
CTGATTAGCCTGTGTTGAGAAGTTCAGTTTAATTAAGACAAAAACTACATCCCCAACTCCCTTGGGTTCCGTTACCCAATAACAAAAAATAGCACGATTGCGATTTCAAATGATACCAAGAAGGATGCTTAGACATGTCCATCAACCAAAACATATGCGACATATCTTGATGAATATTAGTGTCTCTGTTCTGGAAAATTAAGTGAACGGAGTCTGACGAATGTGTTAAAGATCGAAGGCGTCAGAGCGACAGTGAATCTGCACCAGTGCAGCGTAATGCACGTCGTCTGCTGCGGCTGAAATACATTACCGTCTGCCTTCTGTCAGCACAAGCTTTTTTCGACAACGACATGTGGCATGCTGCTGACCCAAGAATAACACTCATCCTTATCCAATATTGCGAAATGTATTTCCTTGATTCGTCGAGGACAAAGACGTGTATATTTACGCTGTTATTTACCTGTCTTGACGGCAATACTTTTCAGAAAGATTCTCGACAATATGTGGCACTGGCACATAATAATAAAAGAGCCTCGCAGTGTGATAACGGTGTTTAATGCTGGCGTGTAATGTGTCGCCCAGATTAACCTGTGTAACCGCGCAGACTTGTCAGGAACAACTTGAGAAGTTCAGTTTAATTAAGACAAAAAATACATCCCCCACTCCCGTGGGTTCCGTTACCCAAGAACAAAATAGCATGATTGCGATTTAAAATGATACAAAGCAGGATGCTAAAATACACTCATTTTCATAGTATTTTATAACCGATATTCATATTATTGTTATTATATTCATGCATGTACATGCACTTTGAAATTTATCAAGAAGCACACTTAAAAACAAACATCTTACTAAGCGAAACATAATTATGGTCTAAGACATTAGCCATTATTTCTAGTGTTTAACCTTATGACCGCTTTGTTAATGATTGAAAATGGGAACCATAAGTGCATGAGGATAGAATAAGCTTAAGGCATGATTAAGTAAAGTATTTAAAACCTGATGGAAAAATAGCGCTGTGTGCATGTACGCTTATTACCGGGGTACTTATCAACATTTCATTATCTGTAACTGGCAAAAGCTATTGACCATAACATGGTTAAGGGGCCCAGCTTCCGTTGTTGATTGCTACTAAGAAATGGCTCAAAGTGTTGCCAGGGAAGATCGTTTCCGATATTAGAGAAACAGAAGGTAATTCTCAATTTACGGGTTTATAAATTAGATTAAGGACACTCACAGCCTGAGGTTTGAATTACAAGCTTTTTTATCCATGCAACGCTGCTGCATGCAGTGTTATGGGAAATTAGATATAACGGTCCACTCTAATTGACAGACCTCTGTGTTTACCGCCGCATCACACTTAGAGCACGTAGAGCGCGGATTTTGCCTTGGTTAACAAGCGTAGTGTAACTATCTTATTTCTCAAGCATTTTTAAACCAAGAGGATTTAGTAGATAAACGGATAGGTTAACGTTTCCGACTAAAACTCATCATTTTAAATTACCAATAAATTTTACCTAAAATCACTTATCGTGCATGATTTTTTTTTATAAATCGCACTACCACAAAATCTACCTACCATACATCGTTCACATACATACTGTATCATCAACATTAGCTAACTTCCAATACGCTGAAGTTTACTGAAACTGATGTATTTAAATTGATATAAAGGAAAAATAAAAAACACGACTGTTAACTTTATGTGAGTTATTTTATGAAGAACCTTATCAGGGTAACACAACAGAAATACATATACCCGATTTTCTGATGTTCATTTTGACTTATGCATAATACATCACGCTTGTTTGCACTTACTTTATTCTTAAATACTTTTTTTATTCATCATGACCTAACTGAGGGCATAATAACTCTCCAAACTCTGAAGTTTGAATATCACACTTTGAAAATGGAGCATAATGCATTTTCGTAAAGTGTCGTCCCAGATAAGCCTGTGCGGTATGAAAGGCTTACTATTACGACAGTTTCCGTCTAAACCGGATTTTGCTAAGAAAATAACTTTTTAAGGGAACACTACTAAAATAGCGAAAAATGTCATCCCTGTTAGTCATGTGTAAACTGCCTAGCTAAACAGGGAAAACAATTAGCGCACATTAAACCCCGTTTAACTAGAGTGTGACGCCTCCACTAAGCAATATCCTGATGTAACAAGTTTCGGCAGTTTATTTTTTGGACAACTCTAGCGTTAACAACAGTACGACGCACTGACACGCCTCTGCAGTTTATTTCACGGACTACTCCAGCGTTAACAACGGCACAACGCACTGACACGGCTCTGCAGTTTGTTTTAGGGGCGAGTCTAGAGTTAACAACGGCACGACGCACTGACACGGCTGTGCAGTTTGTTTTTGGGGCGAGTCTAGAGTTAACAACGGCACGATGCACTGATACGCTTCTGCACATTGTTTTAGGGGCGAGTCTAGAGTTAACAACGGCACGACGCACTGACACGGCTCTGCAGTTTGTTTTAGGGGCGAGTCTAGAGTTAACAACGGCAAGATGCACTGGTACGCCTCTGCAGTTTGTTTTATTGACTACTCCAGCGTTAAAAACTCACGACGCACTGATACGCCTTTGCAGCTTGTTTGATTGACTACTCTAGCGTAAAAAACGGCAAGACGCACTTACACGCCTCTGCAGTTTGTTTTAGGGGCTAGTCTAGAGTTAACAACGGCACAACGCACTGACACGCCTCTGAAGTTTGTTTTAGGGGCTAATCTAGAGTTAACAACGGCACAACGCACTGACACGCTTCTGCCGTTTGCTTTAGGGGCTAGTCTAGAGTTAACAGCGGCACGACGCACTGACACGCCTCTGCAGTTTGTTTTAGGGGCTAATCTAGAGTTAACAACGGCACAACGCACTGACACGCCTCTGCAGTTTGTTTCATGGACTACTCCAGCGTTAAAAACGACACGACGCACTGACAAGCCTCTTCAACTTGTTTTAGGGGCAAGTCTAGCGTTAACAACGGCACGACACACTGACACGCCTCGGCAGTTTATTTCATGGACTACTCCAGCGTTAAAAACGGCACGACGCACTGATACGCCTCTGCAGTTTGTTTCATGGACTAGTCCAGCGTTAACAACGGCGCAACGCACTGACACGGCTCTGCAGTTTGTTTTAGGGGCTTGTCTCGAGTTAACAACGGCAAGATGCACTGATACGCCTCTGCAGTTTGTTTCATGGATGACTCCAGCGCTAAAAACGGCACGATGCACTGATACGCCTCTGCAGTTTATTTTAGGGGCTAGTCTCGAGTTAACAACGGCACGACACACTGACACGCCTCTGCAGTTTATTTCATGGACTACTCTAGCGTTAACAACGGCACGACGCACTGACACGCCTCTGCAGTTTGTTTCATGGACTTCTCCAGCGTTAACAACGGCACGACGCACTGACACGCCTCTGCACTTTGTTTCATGGACTTCTCAAGCGTTAACAACGGCACGACGAACTGACACGCCTCTGCAGTTTGTTTTATGGACTACTCCAGCGTTTACAACGGCACGACGCACTGACACGCCTCTGCAGTTTGTTTCATGGACTACTCCAGCGTTTTCAACGGCACGACGCACTGACACGCCTCTGCAGTTTATTTTAGGGACAAGTCGAGCGTTTACAACGGCACGACGCACTGACACACCTCTGCAGTTTATTTCATGGACTACTCCAGCGTTAATAACGGAACGACGCACTGACACGCCTCTGCGGTTTATTTTAGGGACAAGTCTAGCGTAAACATCGGCATGACGCACTGACACGCCTCTGCAGTTTGTTTTATGGACTTGTTTAGCGGCATGACATAAATTATATTTATTTAAAGATATGCACAAAGATTGCTTAATGTTTGCTTGATGTATTGTACATTGATATGAATATGTGTGGGATGAACGGACAGTTTGAAATAGTATTGCTTTAGTCGTTTCGACGTTTATATTAAGCCAATAACCGATAAAATATTTCTTATCATCCTTAAGCATTTACTCATATACAAATAAATTGAAATTTTATTTACACCAGAGAGTCACAAATCAACGTACTAGACAGTACACACATCCTAACACAAACAGAAAGTAACAAATCGACGGCACATGACAATACACTAACCCGCACACACACAGAGAGTCACAAATGAAACGCACAAGAAATACACACACACTCACGAAACAGAGAGTAACAAATCAAAGGCACTAGACAATACACACACCCTCACACAAGCAGAAAGCAACAAATAAAAGGCACTAGACAATACACACACCCTCACATAAATAGAGAGTAACAAATCAAGGGTATTAGACTGTACACACACACACACCCTCACACAAACAGAGTCACAAATCAAAGGTTCTAGACGATGCATACAATCTCACAAAACAGAGAGTAACAAATCAATGGCACCAGACAATACACACACCCTCACACAGGAAGAGAGTTACATATCAAAGGCACAAGACAATACACACACCCTCACCGAAACAGAGAGAATCAAATCAAACACATAAGACAAAATACACACCCTCACACTAACCGAGAGTAACAAATCAAAGGCAATAGAGAATGCAAACACCCTCACTCAAACAGAGAGTCACAAATCAAAGGCATTTAACAATACATACACACTCTCACAAACAGAGAGTTACAAATCAGAGGAACTAAACAATATGCACACCTCCACACAAACAGAGAGTACCAAACCAAAGACATGAGACAATACACACACCCTCACACAAACACAGAGTCACAAATCAAAGGCACTAGACAATACACACTACCTCACATAAACAGTGAGTAACAAATCAAAGACACAATACAATACACATACCCTCACACAAACATAGAGTATCAAATCAAAGGCATTAGAAAATACACACACCCTGACACAAACAGAGAGTAACAAATCAAAGGAACTAGACAATACACAAAGTATCACACAAACATGGAGTCACAAATCAAAGGCACTAGACAATACACACATCCTGACACATACAGAGAAACACAAATCAAAGGCACTAGTCAATACACACACCCTGACACAAACAAAGAGTAACAAATTAAAGGCACGAGACAATACACACACCCTCATACAAACAGAGAGTCACATATCAAAGGCACTTGCCAATACACACACACTTACACAAACAGAGAGACACAAATCAAAGGCACTAGACAATACACACACCCTCACACAAACAGAGAGTACACAATCAAAGACATGAGACAATACACACACCCTCACACAAACACAGAGTCACAAATCAAAGGCATTAGACAATACACACACACTCACACAAACAGAGAGTCACAAATCCAAGGCACTATACAATACACACACACTCACACAAACAGAGAGTCACAAATCACATGCACTAGACAATACACACACACTTACACAAACAGAGAGTCAAAAATCAAAGGCACTAGACAATATACACACACTCACACAAACAGAGAATCACAAATCAAAGGCACTAGACAATACACACACTCTCACATAAACAGAGAGTCCCAAATCAAAGGCACTAGACAATACACACACCCTCACACAAACAGAGAGTAACAAACCAAAGGCACAAGACAATGCACACACCCTCCTACAAACAGAGAGTCACAAATCAAAGGCACTAGACAATACACATACCATTGCGCTAACAGAGAGTCACAAATTAAAGGCACTAGACAATACACACACAGACGCACTCAAGCAGAGAGTCACACGTCAAAGGCACTAGACAGTAAACACACCCTCTCGCAAACAGAGCAAGAAATCAAAGGCACACTACAATTCATACACCCTCACACAAACAGGGAGTAACAAATCAAAGGAACTAGGCAATACACACATTATCAAACAAACAAACAGAAAGTAACAAATCAAAGGCACTAGACTAAACACAAACTCTCACACAAACAGAGAGTCTTAAAGCAAAGTCACTGGACAATAAACACACCCTAAAAACAAACAGAGAGTCGCAAATCAAAGGCACAAGACAATACACACACCTTCACACAAACAGAGCGTCACAAATCAAACGCACTAGACAAAACACACACCCTCACACAATTAGAGTCACAAATTAAACAAAAACGCACTAGACAATACACACACCCTCACACAAACAGAGAGTCACAAATCAAACGCACTAGACAATACCATCACTCTCACACAAACAGAGAGACTCAAAACAAAGTAACTGGACAATAAACACACCCTCTCACAAACAGAGAGTCGCTAATCAAAGGCAATAGACAATACACGCACTCTCACAAAAACAGAGAGTAACAAATCAAAGGTACTAGACAATACACACACCCTCACACAAACAGAGAGTCACAAATCTAAGGCTCAAGACAATACACATAACCTCACAAAATTAGAGAGTAATATATCAAAGGCACTAGACAATACACACACTCTCACGCAAACAGAGGGTCACAAATCAAACACACTAGACAATACAAACACTCTCACACAAACAGAGAGTCACAAATCAAAGGCACTAGACAATACAAACATTCTCACACAAACAGAGAGTCACAAATCAAAGGCACTAGACAATACACACACCCCCACACAAACAGAGAGTCAAAGGCACTATCCTACACATAGCCTCACACAAACAGAGAGTAACAAATCAAAGGCACTAGGGAATACACACACTCTCACACAATCAGAGAGTCACAAATCAACGGCACTTGACAATGCTTAAACTCTCACACACACAGAAAGTCACAAATCAAAGGCACAAGACAATACACATAACCTCAAACATACAGATTATCACAAATCAAAGGTACTAGATAATAAACATACACACACTCTCACAAAAACAGAGAGACACAAATCAAAGGCACTAGACAATACACATAACCTCACACAAACAGTCACAAATCAAAAGCACTAGACAAAACACACACCCTCACACACACAGAGTCACAAATCAAAGGCACTTGACAATACACACACCCTCACACATCCAGAAAGTCACAAATCAAAGGCACTTGACAATACGCACACCCTCACACAACAGAGAGAGTCAGAATCAAAGGCACTAGACAATACACACAACCTCACACAAAAAGAGAGTCACATATTAAAGGCAATAGACAATACACACACCCTCACACATACAGTCACAAATCAAAGGCACTAGACAATACACACACCCTCTCACAAACAGAGAGTCAAAAATCAAAGGCACTAGACAATACACACACCTTTACACAAACAGTCACAAATCAAAGGCACTAGACAATACACACACCCTCACACAAACAGAGAGTCACAAATCAAAGGCACAAGACAACACACACACCTTTACACAGAGAATCACAAATCAAAGGCACTAGACAATACACACACTCACATAATTAACAGCATTGTTCTTTTTTTTCAAACATCAGCACATTTTCTTCCTCGTATAGTTTTGATGCATATGTTACCATAAAGTTAACTCCGTAATATTTATTCAAATTATGTTTTTAACAAAGTTTTACTAAAACTTTTAGTTAGAAACAGTTCAGGTAACATTACAAACATTCATTAACGAAAATAAATCAGGTCATAAGTATTTTGACCTTGAACCTTCTGTTAATGTTGTTTCCATAAAATACAAATATTTGTTTTAGTCTATCGTCATACCAACACATACCGAATAGAATTACGTGATTTCGTGTCTTGAACGTAAGAATACCAATGGTATATAACTAAACATTGAGATCAAACGTGATAGGTTACACAAATCCCTGTTGGGAGACTCAAGAAAAGGTACCTCAATAGTTGAACATATGCTTGTAACATATGCATCCTTTCCTTATCGTACAAAGCCATTCAAAGGGCTTGGTCGCGATCAGGCTTATCAGGCGAGTGTATAGATGTAATAAATACACACACTAACCCTTCTTTTAACTCAGACAGACAGGGTTTATTTTTAAGGCAGTTTCTCGTGCTGAACGTTTAAGCTTTCTTTGATTAGACCAGATCACCTATCAACATTATTATGGAACCACTCGAGTGAATGCCGTGGGTTTTGACACGTGATTAGCCGCTGTTTTTTTTTATAGTTTATTTGCAACGCAAATATACTTTTGTAATACCGCATTTCAAAACCACAGGGGAAACGGTTTTCCTTTTCCAAGCCTTACCTGATTTGGGGCAGACGAAATAGATATTAAATATAGTCGTAATTCTTACAATTTTTCATTTGCAAACTTTTTTCTAGCATGTTCTTCCAAGACCATTACTTTTACTATTTTGTTATATTATGCTGTTGTTGTTTTGATTGTTTCCTTGTTTTTTTTTGTTTGTTTTTTTTTGGGGGGGGGGATATTATATATTATAGACCTCAACTGTGTTTCATGAATGCGTGGATCCAACGGCATTTTTTAATTCCCTATGTATCTTGCATAATATTGAAATGCGACCGACCTCTAAATCTGATTTGCGTGAAAGTACTTTAGATGCGAAAAGCACGAGAGATGACGATGTACTGCGCAGTGACCCATAGCCGCAAGGTGCATTTCAACTCAACCGAAAATTGCGTACAGTTTTGAAGGGGTTCCTGTGCACATTGTTTCAACCAGACCGTGAGATTATTTATGTTTATTGAACGCCATTCAAAAAGTTTGCACTATAATAGACCTTATAAAATCTGTATAAATTACTGTACAGAACTATGTTAAGTAGTCCTGTGTCCGTATTAACAATACTCCTAAGATGAGGATTTAAGGACATTTCTTTAATTTATGAAAATGTTTCAGTCTTAGAAAAAAAAATTTAATTACGCGTTTACTTTCATATGTTCAAAAATTGCTATTTTAAATGATAAATACTTCGTACCTTTTTAAGCAGAAAAATGAGACTATACCAAGAAATACAATCTATAGAACCACCTGGAGCTTTATGCAGAAGGACGATGTAATTGCAACTGCATGAAAGTATAAGCCGCTGCGAAAATCGCGTGGGACGACACTTCACGTGTGGACCTGGGACGACACTTCACGTGTGGACCTGGGACGACACTTCACGTGTGGACCTGGGACGACACTTCACGCACATGCATTAGGTCTGGTTTCTCAGAGTCTTGTTTGATTGTACAAACCTTTTTTGAAAACGCTAGTGTGTACATATGGACAGTTTACAAATAAACATGTGTGTATATCAAAATTTAGCACATTAATATAAATTCGATGAATACACTAAACACATATATATGTATGTTTTTTCTTGAAATAAAATACTTTACGACAATTACTTAACGTTAAGTGGTTATTTTCATAATTAAATAAAATTAGATAACGTCTGTCGTTTCTACCTACATAGCGAGTTTAAACGCGGGTGCCTAACTGGGCTTTAGTCTCACATACTGGCTGAAAAAATTCATAATCTTTATAGGGACTTTATTCGCCCAACCAATGAGTGCTTTCACACAAGTTTTAACCTGAATTAAATACTTATCCGTAAAATTGAATCATTATGTCATGCTTAACTTGGTTCGTTTTTGTCATAGATCATTTATGTACTTGATTCCAGGTAAGCTGAATAAGATCATACAACATTAACTGTTAGTAAATATTAATGCGCCTGTATTTTATAATCATTTAAGCTGTTATCAATATATCCCTTATTGCAAACTAAAGTTAGGCGTAAGCTTTTATCCTTGGTATCGTTAACCCAACGTTTGGATTGATGGTTTTAATCTATATAATTATATTGATGCTGTGCCTAATTACGATAACATAGCATATAGACATGCTACCAATACCTACGACAGTGTGATTTGATAATTACCGATTCATCACATTCCAAACAAGAATGCGACCAAAATAATACCTCTCTTTAATTACATCCGATGCAATTAACCTGTAAGCACTTAACCTGCGGTCACTTGTCCAAAATCGAAGTCATAAATTGCAAAAGGTATCCGCCAATTTATACATTGACTCATTGCGTCCTAATTAGCTCTCCATTTGAAAGTCTGCAGTTTGATAACCGAGCCAATGATGACGGTCCATTAATGGACTGGATGATAATTGATGATGATGATGACGACGACGACGACGAATATGACGATGATGATGGTGGTGATTGTGATGATGATTTAAAACATTGTTTTTATTTTTATTTTCATGCGTCTGCTTAAAATGTTATGCTTATCCGTATATTATATATCGTGACCATGCGGTTGATGACCAACAAAGCATGTTAAGTCGATAACTTGAGGCAGTTATTAACATAATGAATGCCTTGTGGGCTACAGTTGTTTCTGTCGTAACAAAGTGAATGTGGTCCACATCTTACATACAATGAATTATTCATTGTTGTGAATTGTATGCATCGGTAAATCTGAATAACAATTTCCATATGATATTGATTGATGTTAAATAGTTAAACGCTGTTTTCTTTTAAACAATTAAATATACAAGCCTGAAGTATTACTTTATGAATAAGATTGCGTACACACCGGTCTCACTAGCGTAGTGACGTCACCATCTATGTATAGAACGTTATGAATAGCGCATGATTGACATTTTGACAGTAAATAATACCAGCGGACCTGCGTACAATTGCTGACATTTCGATGACAGCGGAACAGACGTGTTGATAGTACCAAGAAGTCTGTACGAAGGTAAAATAATCTGACTTCAGCAATATGCAAAAAAAAAAAAAGTTATTTAGCAAAAAGACAAGTACCTGCTATTCTAAATCTTCCACTAAATTAAAATGAATACGCAGTATTTGAATATTTTTTCCCATTTAATTTCAACATGAATTAAACCCAACGTTTTACTATTAAGAATACGAACGGAAGTAGCAAAGTAGCAATAATGTATGACTCAATGATGTTAGCAAATCTAACGTTTATCATTTCAACAACGGAGCCTTGTGCCGCTACAACTAATGACATACATGTATTGTTAAAAGCGGTTGCTGTCATGTATGGTGTCATGTATTGCATTTCCGTGTCACATTTGTGAAGCCATGACGTAACATAAAAGCGCTCTCTGTCCGATGAACGAACGAGTGAAATGTATACAGGTGAAAAAGATTTCAGTGAATCTTAGTGTTTACGTTGCTTCATTGGAGATTTGCGTGGGGTATTGGGTTGGCAATCGGCATTTTAAAACTGACTTGTACGACGATATCAGTAATTTATGAGAACATGTCATATACACTTTTACTCGTGATGTTAAATGTTATGTATGGTTTTCAATTGGACATGGTTCCTATATGGCCCATATATTACGATCGTTGTGTGGTTTTAATGACAATTAGTGTTGTATGTTAAATTAGACCGTTATAAACCTTTCATTGTCCCGACATTACAAACAACCCTACTGTTTGTGTCACCTGTGCTATAAAGGATCACAGTAATTTGTCTCGTGTTTCGTGTGTCGCCCTTGATGAAAGAAAAGAAAGATTTTAGATGGCACTATCCGGATTCCGCACTTTATACACAGAGCGACGTAGGAGAAAAAGTAACGTACACATGTGCACGTTTAGGTTTTAAAGTTAAAAAAGTTTACAGTTCAAAGCTTGCCATAACGGGCGATTTGTTCGCGACTACAAAGGTAGATCTAGATTTCCTCGGGTAAATGACGAGTGTTTGTGCCATACAAAGGATGTTTTAAGATATGAAGTTACATGGATGAAAGACAGGTGTCTCTCTAGTGCAGAGTCTTGTTTCCTTTCGATGGGCCAATTTCAGTTTTTGGACAACATTGTTGAAGCCAGTACTTCTTTGAAAGGTTGTGATTGGTGCAACCTAATTAGCTATTGTTGGTTCTGACAACCAATAGTAAACCATAATAAGAAATTAATATGTGGTCATGTTTACAACCAGTTTGCGTGAACAAATTGAGAGCGTTTTAATGCATCCGTATATGTAGTAGTCACAATTTCAAAGAATTCTGTATTACATGGAAAATGTAGGCACTTTTAACTTACCTAAAGTTAACTTTATTCAAACAATATCTTCATTTACCTACGCACTAAAAAACATGGGCTAAGTCAGCGTTAGCCCTTAGCCATTTGAGTTTATGTCGATAAGTGACATTCAAACGGTGTGTTATAAGGAAATGAATACCGTGTTGGCCCTGTGATGTGAGATCATAGATAGTGCAAACAGTTGATAATATTGCGAACTTAAAAGAAATCAGACTTGACAGAGACAAAGTACTGTGATCCTTTATAGCACAGGTGACACAAACAGTAGGGTTGTTTTTAATGTCGGGACAATGAAAGGTTTATAACGGTCTCATTTTGCATACAACACTAATTGTCATTAAAAACACACAACGATCGTAATATATGGGCCATATAGGAACCATGTCCAATTGAAAACCATACATAACATTTAACATCACGAGTAAAAGTGTATATGACATGTTCTCATAAATTACTGATATCGTCGTACAAGTCAGTTTTAAAATGCCGCTTGCCAACCCAATACCCCACGCAAATCTCCAATGCAGCAAAGTAAACACTAAGATTCACTGAAATCCTTTTCACCTGCATACATTTCACTCGTTCGTTCATCTGACAGAGAGCGCTTTTATGTTACGTCATGGTTTCACAATTGTGACACGGATATGCAATACATGACACCATACATGACAGCAACCGCTTTTAACAATACATGTATGTCATTAATTGTAGCGGCACAAGGCTCCGTTGTTGAAATGATAAACGTTAGATTTGCAAACATCATTGAGTCATACATTATTGCTACTTTGCTACTTCCGTTCGTATTCTTAATAGTAAAACTTAGGATTTAATTCATGTTGAAATTAAATGGGAAAAAATATTCAAATACTGCGTATTCATTTTAATTGAGTGGCCGATTTAGAATAGCAAGTACTTGTCTTTTTGCTAAATAATATATGATGTATATATATATATATATATATATATATATATATATATATATATATATATATATATATATATATATATATATATATAATAAAAGTAAAAACACGTGTCTGGGATTTTAAGTATATATTGATTTAGCCAACGCGTTTCGCATAGCTCATCAGGGCATAATACAATATATTACAACGTCAAAATGTCATGGAGATAACGTCATATCAATTATGACGTCATAACGTCAATAAATATTAAATGAAATTTAATTTGGGTTTAAATACATGTATAAAATGTTGTTCTTTTGCAAACCTAGCTGAAATATTGTTCGAAAATAGCTTATAAAATGGAAATATTTTAAATTTTGGTTCATTATGTGAACATTCATCTAAATGTTTACTTAAAGGCATCTGTCTTGTTGAGGGGTCTCGCATTTGTTGTTCATGGACAGATCGCCTATTTCTAAGTTTATCGCCAGTTTGGCCTATATAATATTTTTTGCATCCATTGCATACTAATACATAAATCACATTTTGTATATCACATGACATATTAGTTTTTATTTTGAACATTTTGCCATTAAAATCAAAAGAATTCCCTTCAATAATATAACCACACAGGGCGCATCTAGGATCATTACATTTGGATACTCTTGGTTCTTGAGATGAAAAGTAAGATTTGGTTAACAGACGTTTTAAATTAGGTGGCTGTCGCTTACATGTTATTATCTTCTGATTTGAAATTATTTTATTCATAACCGGGTCTGTTTGTAAAATGTCAATGTTGTTTTTTAATACGCCAAACAGTTCTTTATTTTTTGGATTTTGTGTTGAAATAAATGGAATTATATTACTCTTGTCTTTTTGTGTTGATTTTGAAAGTAATTCATGTTTAGGGATGGAAAGTGCTTTTTTAATACCTGTATTTATAATAGATTGTGGATATTTTCTTTGAAAAAAAATAAAGAACTGTTTGGCGTATTAAAAAACAACATTGACATTTTACAAACAGACCCGGTTATGAATAAAATAATTTCAAATCAGAAGATAATAAAATATATATATTTGTATACACCAATTTTTTTTTTTACTTTGTAGCCATGTGAGAATTTTCCGATAACAAGTACAGAACAACTAAACCAGGTATATTATATCTTATACGGCCAGCATAATGGTAAAAGTATCTGTAATTTTTTATTGAAACAATTTTCAACTAAAGTTGCCCACAGTTGCGGTCGAAATGATCTTGAACACACACACTTCCGTAGTTTGCAAAAACGACTTGTTATAAGTATAATAGAAAAATATTTTCGAGCTAAGGTAACTTTTAAATTGGTTTTGCATATTGCTGAAGTCAGATTATTTTACCTTCGTACAGACTTCTTGGTACTATCAACACGTCTGTTCCGCTGTCTTTGAAATGTCAGCATTTGTACACAGGTCCACTGGTATTATTGACTGTCAAAATGTCAATCATGCGTTCTCATAACGTTCTATACATTGATGGTTACGTCACTACGTTAGTGAGACCGGTGTGTACACAATCTTATTCAGAAAGTAATACTTCAAGCTGGTATATTTAATTGTTTTAAAGAAAACAGCGTTTAACTATTTAACATCTTTCAATATCATGTGGAGATGGTCTTAATCGTTATCGGCGGGAAAATACTTCAATATTAAATCCCGATGAGAACTGCAATTAGTATGCAACAAACTCGTTATGTCGATGTGATAGTTCATATACATGTAGTCGAATATAGCGGTTTGTATGACCAGATTAAAGGACGTTTGGAGAGAGCATTTATGGCGAGATAAGTCAGCTGATAACAACTTACCTTCTTAAGAAGTAATCTAAATATTCATGTGCTCAGTCTATATTTGATAAACGTAAGCGTGCACATACAAGTGTGCTCAAGACAATTATTAGGTAAGATATCCCAAATAGCATGACGACATACATAGAAAAGTAAAGAATTCGTTTAGTACGGCGTCACTTGTCGTGAGGACTATACATGAAAAGGCAAGAAAGATTATGACCCGGTCGGGTGAAAATAGGTATTATGAAGCTCCACACTGACCTGCGGCACTATAAAACTGAAACTGGTATATTTTAATTATTTTTTTATTATTATTTGCTAAAAACGCCTATTTCTACATTTAATTATATTCAATGACGTTGTACATGATCTGTATAAGTATAAATAAAGTCAAGGAAGGTTTCGTGGTCTCATACGTGGACATAATTACAATGTACATATAATCACAATATAAAGATGCACAGGCGTATCTGCGATTACATAGAAGTGACGCTACTTTTTTAAACGCAGTCCTCTTTTAAATATAAACTGGTGTGGTATGATTCAACACCGGATGTTTGTGAGTTTGGTTGAAGGTCACCATGCCGGACAGGTTGGGTTTCCTTCGGGCAATCCGGCTTGCCCCCACACCCCAAGACAAACTCGTTTGTATCGGCCATGATGATTATGGGTAAAGGTAATTTATATAACAAACAAATTGATTCGATTACTAACCTATGGCAACTTCATTGCTAAGTCGTTCCATCGAGATAGAGAGTAATAAAAATAAAACAGTAAAACAGTAAAATTATTGCAAAATTAAGGAGTGATTATCACCTCTATGCCACCGTTATTATCTTGAACTACTCTCATCCAATGATTAATAAGGCCCATTATGCCACCGTTATTATCTTGAACTACACTCATCCAATGATTAATAAGGCCCATTATGCCACCGTTATTATATTGAACTACACTCATCCAATGATTAATAAGGCCCATTATGCCACCGTTATTATATTGAACTACACTCATCCAATGATTAATAAGGCCCATTATGCCACCGTTATTATCTTGAACTACACTCATCCAATGATTACTAAGGCCCATTATCTTGAACTACACTCATCCTAGTGATTACTAAGGCCCATTATCTTGAACTACACTCATCCAATGATTACTAAGGCCCATTATCTTGAACTACACTCATCCAATGATTACTAAGGCCCATTATCTTGAACTACACTCATCCAATGATTACTAAGGCCCATTATCTTGAACTACTCTCATCCAATGATTACTAAGGCCCATTATCTTGAACTACACTCATCCAGTGATTACTAAGGCCCATTATCTTGAACTACACTCATCCAATGATTACTAAGGCCCATTATCTTGAACTACACTCATCCAATGATTACTAAGGCCCATTATCTTGAACTACACTCATCCAATGATTACTAAGGCCCATTATCTTGAACTACACTCATCCAATGATTACTAAGGCCCATTATCTTGAACTACACTCATCCAATGATAACTAAGGCCCATTATCTTGAACTACACTCATCCAATGATTACTAAGGCCCATTATCTTGAACTACTCTCATCCAATGATTACTAAGGCCCATTATGCCACCGTTATTATATTGAACTACACTCATCCAATGATTACTAAGGTCCATTATGCCACCGTTATTATCTTGAACTACACTCATCCAATGATTACTAAGGCCCATTATCTTGAACTACACTCATCCAGTGATTACTAAGGCCCATTATCTTGAACTACACTCATCCAATGATTACTAAGGCCCATTATCTTGGACTACACTCATCCAATGATTACTAAGGCCCATTATCTTGAACTACACTCATCCAATGATTACTAAGGCCCATTATCTTGAACTACACTGATCCAATGATTACTAAGGCCCATTATCTTGAACTACACTCATCCAATGATAACTAAGGCCCATTATCTTGAACTACACTCATCCAATGATTACTTAGGCCCATTATCTTGAACTACACTCATCCAATGATTACTAAGGCCCATTATCTTGAACTACACTGATCCAATGATTACTAAGGCCCATTATCTTGAACTACACTCATCCAATGATTACTAAGGCCCATTATCTTGAACTACACTCATCCAATGATTAATAAGGCCCATTATCTTGAACTACACTGATCCAATGATTACTAAGGCCCATTATCTTGAACTACACCTATCCAATCATTACTAAGGCCAATTATCTTGAACTACACTCATCCAATCATTACTAAGGCCCATTATCTTGAACTACACTGATCCAATGATTACTAAGGCCCATTATCTTGAACTACACTGATCCAATGATTTCTAAGGCCCATTATCTTGAACTACACTCATCCAATGATTACTTAGGCCCATTATCTTGAACTACACTGATCCAATGATTACTAAGGCCCATTATCTTGAACTACACTGATCCAATGATTACTAAGGCCCATTATCTTGAACTACACTCATCCAATGATTACTAAGGCCCATTATCTTGAACTGCACTGATCCAATTATTACTAAGGCCCATTATCTTGAACTGCACTCATCCAATGATTACTAAGGCCCATTATCTTGAACTACACTGATCCAATTATTACTAAGGCCCATTATCTTGAACTACACTCATCCAATCATAACTTAGGCCCATTATCTTGAACTACACTCATCCAATCATTACTAAGGCCCATTATCTTGAACTGCACTCATCCAATCATTACTAAGGCCCATTTTCGCATGAAGCAGTTCACCGGTTCGTTATAGGGCCATCTTTCGTAAAGCTATTTGAGGTATAACGAACGACGTGGAAGAGAATGTCCAAGAAAATTATGCATTCAACATCTGGCAAAATCAAAAAGCATTTGCAGACATTTGCACGGTTCGAAAAACGCTGTTAAGTAACCCAACATCTGATAAATCTTTTCTATGTCACGAATACAAGTATGTATTGAAACAAACGTGCGATCACCTTGCTTATGTGATCTCTAGGTTAAATCATTATCTGGTTAGATAGTCCTCACCACAAGCGATGACATGACTGACATTCTTCGCATATCCTAAATACATGGATGTCCGTGTTCTTGTCTAACCTTACTTTACGAAGATTAGACTGGACTATTTATTTGAGGTCGACAGGAAGTGACTTTGTATTTTATGCCTGTAACGTAATGATACGATATGTAGGACAGTATCGAATAACCATATGTTAAAGTCAGCAGAACGCTATCAATGGGAAATGTAACAGTACAAGACCTAAATCAACAAACCGTCAAAATTGCATAAATAAGCCTCTCATGGAAGATATAAAAGTCACAGTTGTTTTAGTTTTGACTTTGAAGAACGTAATTGAGTTTATTGATAAAAATGTAAAAAAACATCTGTAAAAGCCACCGAAACAGTCAGTCATTTACAACAAGTTACGACACTGTTCATGCAATAATAAATAATTGACTTGGAAATCGACATTTGTTGTTTAGATAAGTAATATGTAAGATATTATACATAAAGTGTGGGTGAATCACAAAGTATTATATTTAGTAGAAACGTACGTTTGTGACTTTTTGAACATAAAAAAGAGCAATGTTGAATGTACAAGAAGAGTCCAGCTCGAGTTAAACCTTTGCATGCTGGGTAATTTGTCGTCTGCTTAAATGTCGTCTGCTGAATTTCTAAAATTAGCATTTTCTTCGATTTTTTTTCAAAGAATACTATCAGAATAGCAAACAGTTTGGATCCAGATGAGACGCCACGTTCTGTGGCGTCTCATCTGGATCCAAACTGTTTGCAAAGGCCTTCACAACTCGGTTCCCGCACTGTAAGGGTTAAACTAGCTTAAACATCGGATTTATTTAAATTGTGAATCGTGGGGTAGGCCCGTTATGGTCTGGCCACCCGCAATATTTTAAATGGACTTCAATATTTTACGATCTCGAAAGTTACTGAATGTATCGTATTAATTAGAATATCACGTGGACTTAAATAACAGAATAAAATCTCAATTAACACTTCGTCAGACTATGTTACACAAAATGTTAGAATGCCATTACATATATTGGAAGCTTTATGTTAAACTGTAATTTAGAGGTTATAAACTTGACGTGTTAAGATTCCCACTATTTGTTCAAATATTAAATAAATTTCCAAATCTCGTGACATTTGTCATGACGCAACATTTATTTTACTTTTAACAAATATGTACACTGTATAGTGTATATTACATTTCCTATCAATAAAACGCGACATATTTGAATACCGAAATTGAACACGATTATATCTTCGATCGATACAAATCAAATGTTCTCGAATTGAAATAGTTTCAAAGCAATGTTCTTCGCAAATATATCTTTATCATACCACCGCATTGATATCTGCCTGATATAACGTTGCCTGATATATTTTTTATATCATGGTCAACAGGAAGTTCTTTTATCATACCACCGCATTGATATCTGCCTGATTTAACGTTGCCTGATATATTTTTTTATATCATGGTCAACAGGAAGTTCTTGAATTAGTCAATGTTTGGAGTTACGTGGCATTTTCAATAAAGTCAACAATTTCTATCAACATGAATCAGGTTCAACAAAACAAACAATTTAATACCAAGAACGTACATATTTTATTCTAGTTTAAAGTCATAAATCACAAAAACGTTTATTTTTTAAAAATCACAACAGCCCGCACTGCATAAGTTAAATGACGTCATCAATGGGGCAATAAATCTTAAATATCGATATAGTCTTTGCACTCGCAAATTTTGCACAGAAAGTCAAGACAAATGATAACTGTATGCTTATCCTCAACTATTTAAACAAACGATTTCACACGCTTATGTCATTATTGACACCATCATCAAAATGTCAATTTCAATACACATCTCCAAAATGGCGTCTCCAAACTATTCGGTGAAGTGTGTTCTTAAATTAAATTTGTCGCTGCAGTCCATTCCTGATCTCCAATTCAAGACGTTTATAATCAAAGCGATAAGATGTTTAAAATAAGCGATTATTCGTGTTGTCTTTTCGAACGCCGTTTCTACATGTATGTCAACGTGTAAAAGCCGGATCAGCAAAATCAGCTGGGATCCGGCTCGGCACGAATAAAAAAAACGGCTCGGCAAGCCTCGCCGTTAAATTATTCTAAGCCTCGCCTGATATATTACAAAATGACGGGACAGTAACCTGTAATTCTCTATATATCAGGCTCGGCACGAATAAAATAACGGCTCGGCAAGCCTCACCGTTGTATTATTCTTAGCCTTGACCGATATATTACAAAAAGGTCGGGCTTCAGGCAGTAACCTGTTATTCTCTATATATAGTCCCTCAATATGTTCGTATAGTTTTACGAACTTAATATTGTAATATGTGATAATGGTTGCGGGTTCGAGCCTCTGGGATGATATGCTTAAGGGCGAACCTCTTAGCCGCTCGGTATTATTTGATTTCAGCACATCGACTTTCAAGCCAACAAATATCGTAAACCCTTTATATGATGGCAGGAATGAAGGAACGTAAACGAACACTTCAAGAGTAAACTGGGAGCTAACACAAAGGCTTTCCTAACATAAACAATTCCAATTCACCAAGAAATTTTCCAAAGGGGAAATGAGCTTTCGCTGCAGATAACAGTTTTTCTTGCATTTCGTGGCACTGTGATAGTTTCCCAGCGAGTTACTAGTGCATGTAACGCCAAAGAGACCAACTGCAATATGGTTAACTAGTTTGGTGCAGAGCTTACCATCTTAACCTCTATATCGACACCTCGTTGTTCTGGTCCCGGCTCCAGTTAGCCTGTCAGATATCAGTGATATGTATCAGACGACACGCTATGATAGGAAGAAGCCCAAGAGCGTCGACGACTTTTGCTGCCCCTGCTTTGTATGTGCGGGTGGGGGATGAGATTTCGCTTCAGATTACAGTTTTTCCTTGCATTTCGTATCTCTCAGGTAGTTTCCCCGCGATTTACTATTGCATGTAACGCTGAAGAGACCAACTGCAATATGGTTAACTAGTTTGGTGCCGAGCTTACCATCTGCTCCTTATCTCCGACACCTCTTTCTGGTCCTGGCTCCAGTTGGCCCGTCAGATATCAGTGATATATATCAGACGACACGCTATGATAAGACAGACGCTCAAGATCGTCGACGACTTTTGCCGCCCCTGCTTAGTATGTGCGGGTGGGGATATGGGGGAATGATTTCCATGCAAGCGTACAAGTTTATCGTTCGCTCGACGAACAACAAATGCCACGTATAACGTGCTATCAATATCTCGGGTGGTGATATACATGTATACTTAACACGTAAAATTTTACATAACTTCATAGGTGTAGTTTTTAATAGTTTTTTTTCATGCGCAAATGTTAAAACAGTTCACGTATTCTCAAATAATTTTAGTTTAATCTATATGTTTTGTTTGGAAGTAAATATATATTACGTTAAAATCGTTTGCGAAATATAAATTTCGATAAATTAACTAGTTTGATCCTGGTGTCATCCATCCATCATTGCGATTCAACAAGATAAACAAGCGTATTCTATTGATTCATGTTATATCGCTCATATAATTATAAGCGTAAACTTTAAATCATTCATCATTAAAACTATAAGCAAGTACTCAATCATTTGACACACGAAATGTTAAGTTATACTAGTATATGCATATATTCTACTCAGCTTGTAATATGTCTCGATTAATGGTTTTTAATGCTCTTTCGCTATTGTCAATTAAGTACATTTTCTGCCAGGTAAATCGGCAAACTGTTTTTTTTTTATATACTCTTTATGAGTAATGAATACGAAAGATGTCAT
Source organism: Dreissena polymorpha (assembly GCF_020536995.1). Lineage (NCBI taxonomy): Eukaryota > Metazoa > Mollusca > Bivalvia > Myida > Dreissenidae > Dreissena > Dreissena polymorpha. The sequence goes on along the minus strand of NC_068355.1, from coordinate 68,555,180 downwards.
CGTGATTGTTTTCAGCATAATGAACGTCTTGTCGCTGTATAATAAACAAGCGTTTCATACTCGTTATATAAGGTGGTAGCGGATAATAATGGGAACACTTTGTTTCAATTGACAGCGTGAGTTATAGCACGGTAAATCACACATTGTTGTACGATATAGGAGACTGACCTTATATCTGGTATCAAAGTGATTTTTGCAATAAATAAACATGGAGTAAAAAGAGTTTATTTAATGAATGTTCATTATACAATTGATACTATATTATACATTGTTGCAATATTTTAATAAAGATTAAAGCTTTTGTATAACTATTAAATTGTCTGCTACAATTCTGCAATTGTGACTATTTAACCCATTTATGCCAGACAGACAGACAGACAGACAGACAGACAGACAGACAGACAGACAGACAGACAGACAAGACAGACAGACAGACAGACAGACAGACAGACAGACAGACAGACAGACAGACAGACAGACAGACAGACAGACAGACAGACAGACAGACAGACAGACAGACAGACAGACAGACAGACAGACAGACAGACAGACAGACAGACAGACAGACAGACAGACAGACAGACAGACAGACAGACAGACATTTTATTTGACTTGCACAATGTACATCGTCAACATCACAGGTGGTTAGAATTGATATATGTCAACATGTATATGCGCAGAAAACAAGTGTCAACAAAAATGAATATTTACAAAACAAATATATACAGAAGTACAGAGGATGAACAATAAGAAAATTATGTTATACGATTTAACAAATTCAATCTAATACTCATTGATTCCTTAACAAACAAACATAGTTTTATTAAATCAGACCTATTGGTTGATTGTAGCAATTGTACATACTTAATAACAGATGGATTATTATAGAAATATTTTTTTATGTATTTCTTTCTTAAATCAACAAATGTTGAACAAATACATACAAAATGAAATTCGTCCTCAATATCCGTGGTATTACAACAAAGACAATATCTTTCTTGCCTAGCAATAGTGTTTCCATTATATCTACCAGTCTGTATACGAAGGGGGTGTACAGATAATCTTAATCGGCATAAATAAAACCTTAAATGTTTCGGAACTAAGTCTAGGTAAATCTCATATTCGAGATTTGACTTAAATGTTCTTAAATGTCTAACATTGAACTATCTTCTAGTGTACGGTGCCAATTTTGTTTATATAAATCTATAATTCTGGACTTTATAATGGGTTTAAACAAATTAAAATCAATATCATGGACACTATTGAAGACATAACTTAATCCGTAATCATCCAATAATTTCTTGATGTTATAAATCCAATTTCGGCAGCCTTTGGCGTAATCTGAAACTCCAATATTGTATACAGTTTTAATAATTATGTTATCCGAGGATGCTATTTTAAACCAATATTGTACGATTCGCATGTATCTATGTATAAAAAGAGGATATCTTTCTAACTCACCATAAACACATGCATTACATGTATTAGTTTTAACTCTTATAAGCCTTTTACAGAACTTCAGATGTATCCTTTCCAATTCCTTAGATTTCGTAAAACCCCTAACTTCTGATGAATAACCTAAGATAGACCCTACGAATGCGTCAAATATGCCCAATGGACTCTCCTATCCTTCTTAATTGGATCAATTTATTTCCAAAATTAGGGATGTCTAGTATATTTATTTCTATATTAAGAATATTTCATAAAGAAATTCATTTAATCAAACAGCGCAGACCCAGATGAGACGCCGCATTATTTTGTAAAGATTTTTCATACAAGTGTAAGCCAAAAGGTCAATACCGCAGTGAATAACATAAATTTAACATATTTTTAGCATGCTAGCACGAACATACCCGCCCCTTTCAATGATTATCAAATCGCACCCTTAAGTAAGCAAAACTGGAACATGATTCGTGTGCAGTACTAAATAAGTCAAAATGTATACATTTTTAATAGTGTATTACTCTACATACGCATCAGTGATATCAACTAAGTGGGACCGTGGTCTAGTGGTGGGATCCTGGTCTAGGAACCAGAAGGTACCTTGTTCAAATCCCGCTCAGACCACTGAATTTTCATGAGCAAAAAAAAAATAATCCCACGCTTATTCCAGTCCACCCAGGAGTATAAACGGGTACCTGTGAGGGAAAAAAGCCAATGTGCCGTGGCTGCAAACTGCGCCGAATGTAAACGGACGATTTATATTCCAGTGATCGAGGGGCAAATGTCAAAGTCGATTGAATATGAGTCTAGTATAATAATCAGACTATAAACACATGCATTTGCATTCGCATTTACTCGTCATTGATAATAACTTTAACCGCTGAGGGTGGCAGGACTAACAAGGGGTCATTATCTTATACCATATTATGTTGTAATAGTGCATCTGTATTGAGCCACTGTTGTGAGTTCAACAGTGGTGTTAGACCTGTTTAAACCACTGTGGTGAAACGTACTCCGGATATTTCGCACTTTAACTTACTGAATACAGGATTATGATGGATGATATGTATTTAGTTCTGTACATATAAGAAATAAGAGAGTTAAATTAATTACGTTGCAAACTATGATGACAAATCCTGAATGGTCCAGAATAGTTTAAACTTCTAAGTAAATTTACTGTGCAATTTATTAACTTGATAACGAGTTAAGCTATGTGCACTGATGTGTTTATTCGAATGCACGGCTTTAAATTATCATTGAATATATACAATTTAGTAAAAAAGCGTACTGGACTCCACAATGGTGGTGTAGTCAGAAGAAAAAGAAACTTGTCAAAATAACACAACTAATTGATATTGGTAAGTACAATACATGCTATGTACCAATCTGTTTGAAGAACCATTGTTCAAAACATGTCACAGTAGGTTTGTTAGATAAAGACAACGAAAATGTTAGACGCGTCTGCTAAATGAAATATATTTTGCAAAACCGAATCGATTATCTTACAAAATAATTATCTGACAATTTTCTGCAAGCATTTTCTGCATAATCACAGAAAAACGAAAGAAATTCAGATCTTTGCTAGCTCTCAAATAACCGATTACCAAGTAGCAATTTATTTTACAACACAGACCACATTGCATTAGGATATAACAGATACATTTGTGCTTCATATTCAATGACGCGGATTGTGAAAATATGCACCATTAAATAAGAGGGAACACATTTTGTAAAAGGACACAGGCAGTACAATAAACAGAATGACATGTGTTGTGTCCATCCCAAAACATCAAACAAAAAAGAGAAGACATTTCATTACTTGTACATTCTACATACCTGTTTTGACCTCAACATAGTCCCTCGATTGCACTACGGTAAAGGTCGCGGTGGTGTAGTTGATGAGGTGTCCGCCTATCGATCGGTAGTTCGTGGGTTTGATTCCTACTCGGGGAGCGTTCTCATTTTCTCCTCTATTGACACCAACGTCACCAAGTACTGATTCTTCCCAAAAAACGGACTCGACAGTGTCCAAATCTGCCTGTCATACTCAAAAGAGCGGCTGGCAGTAAACAGAAATACAAAGATAAATAACTTTCTCTGCAAACAAATCCGTTTCACGACATAATATTTATGTTACTGTTCATGCGACGTTGCTCATACAACTAAGGTTGTCTGTGATTGGTAACCCCATGCCTACCGTCGCCGACGCGCTGACAACTAAGGTTGTCTGTGATTGGTTACCCCATGCCTACCGTCGCCGACGCGCTGACAACTAAGGTTGTCTGTGATTGGTTACCCATGCCTACCGTCGCCGGCGCGCTGACAACTAAGGTTGTCTGTAATTGGTTACCCCATGCCTACCATCGCCGACGCGCTGACAACTAAGGTTGTCTGTGATTGGTAACCCCATGCCTACCGTCGCCGACACGCTGACAACTAAGGTTGTCTGTGATTGGTTACCCCATGCCTACCGTCGCCGACGCGCTGACAACTAAGATTGTCTGTGATTGGTAACCCCATGCCTACCGTTGCCGACGCGCTGACAACTAAGGTTGTCTGTGATTGGTTACCCCATGCCTACCGTCGCCGACGCGCTGACAACTAAGGTTGTCTGTGATTGGTAACCCCATGTGCAACTAAGGTTGTCTGTGATTGGTAACCCCATGTGCAACTAAGGTTGTCTGTGATTGGTAACCCCATGTGCAACTAAGGTTGTCTGTGATTGGTAACCCCATGTGCAACTAAGGTTGTCTGTGATTGGTAACCCCATGTGCAACTAAGGTTGTCTGTGATTGGTAACCCCATGTGCAACTAAGGCTGTCTGTGATTGGTAACCCCATGTGCAACTAAGGTTGTCTGTGATTGGTAACCCCATGTGCAACTAAGGTTGTCTGTGATTGGTAACCCCATGTGCAACTAAGGTTGTCTGTGATTGGTAGCCCCACGCCTACTGTTGCCGACGCGCTGACAACTAAGGTTGTCTGTGATTGGTAACCCCATGTACAACTAAGGTTGTCTGTGATTGGTAGCCCCATGCCTACTGTTGCCGACGCGTTGACAACTAAGGTTGTCTGTGATTGGTAGCCCCATGCCTACCGTCGCCGACGCGTTGACAACTTAGGTTATCTGTGATGGGTAACTCCATTCCAACCGTCGCCGACGCGTTGACAACTAAGGTTGTCTGTGATTGGTAACTCCATTTCAACCGTCGCCGACGCGTTGACAACTAAGGTGTCTGTGATTGATTACCCCATGCCTACCGTCGCCGTCGCGCTGACAATATTGAGTTACATCGTCTCAGCAAACCCTACGCCATGAAGAGTCGTCTTCTTTTTTTTCTTAGAAACACTTCATGTACATACTTTCTGTGGTTAGAATATGATTGGAATGTATTTAAGTTCAACGCAACAGATCAATAACGCTAGATCTAACTGTACGGTATTTACCACTATCATTACAGTTTGCAACGACGATGACAAAATGTGATATTGTATGTTGAAGTTTATAATGCGCTTTATACAAGTAGGCAATCAGCGTTTATATTACCATTTATACACAAAGTTTTGATGTGTTTGACGTCTTCATCAGTTTGCAATGTACAATAATTTAGGTATCGTATTGTGCAGTCTTATGATCGAAAAAGAATTGAGCCGCGCTTTGTGAAAAAGGGGTTTAATTAATGTGCGAATGTTTTTTCCCCGGATTAGCCTGTGTAGTGCGCACAAGCTAATCAGGGACAACACTTTCCGCATAAACTTGATTATTGCTTAAAGAGATTTTCTTGAAACGAAAAATATCATAAGAGCGGAAAGTGTCGTCCCTGATTAGCCTGTGCGGACTGCACTGTGGAAAGTGTCGTCCCTGATTAGTCTGTGCGGACTGCACAGGCATTAAACACCTTTCTTACAGAGCATGGCTCAATTAACTTCTTCGAAATGTCAAACAAGAGGTCATGGTACTAGGCTGTGCCTCACATACATAAGGTCATGGTACTAGTGTGTGCCTCACAAACAAGAGGTCATGGTTCTAGTGTGTGCCTCACAAACAAGAGGTCATGGTACTAGTGTGTGCCTCGCAAACAAGTGTTTATATTACTAGTGTGTGCCTCGCAAACAAGAAGTCATGGTACTAGTGTGTGCCTCGCAAACAAGAGGTCATGGTACTAGTGTGTGCCTCGCAAACAAGAGGTCATCGTACTAATGTGTGCCTCGCAAACAAGAGGTCATGGTACTAGTGTGTGCCTCGCAAACAAGAGGTCATGGTACTAGTGTGTGCCTCGCAAACAAGAGTTCATGGTACTAGTGTGTGCTTCGCAAACAAGAGGTCATGGTACTAGTGTGTGCCTCGCAAACAAGAGGTCATCGTACTAGCGTGTGCCTCGCAAACAAGAGGTCATCGTACTAGTGTGTGCCTCGCAAACAAGAGGTCATGGTACTAGTGTGTGCCTCGCAAACACGAGGTCATGGTACTAGGGTGTGCCTCGCAAACAAGAGGTCATGGTACTAGTGTGTGCCTCGCAAACAAGAGGTCATGGTACTAGTGTGTGCCTCACAAACAAGATGTCATGGTACTAGTGTGTGCCTCCCAAACAAGAGGTCATGGTACTAGTGTGTGCCTCGCAAACAAGAGGTCATGGTACTAGTGTGTGCCTCGCAAACAAGAGTTTATGGTACTAGTGTGTGCCTCGCAAACAAGAGGTCATGGTACTAGTGTGTGCCTCGCAAACAAGAGGTCATGGTACTAGTGTGTGCCTCGCAAACAAGAGGTCATGGTACTAGTGTGTGCCTCGCAAACAAGAGGTCATGGTACTAGTGTGTGCCCCGCAAACAAGAGGTCATGGTACTAGTGAGTGCCTCGCAAACAAGAGGTCATGGTACTAGTGTGTGCCTCGCAAACAAGAGGTCATGGTACTAGTGTGTGCCTCACAAACAAGAGGTCATGGTACTAGTGTGTGCCTAACAAACAAGAGGTCATGGTACAAGTGTGTGCCTTACAAACAAAAGGTCATGGTACTTGTGTGTGCCTCACAAACAAGAGGTCATGGTACTAGTGTGTGCCTCAAAAACAAGAGGTCACGGTACAAGTGTGTGCCTCACAAACAAGAGGTCATGGTACTAGTGTGTGCCCCACAAACAAGAGGTCATGGTACTAGTTTGTGCCCCACAAACAAGAGGTCATGGTACTAGTGTGTGCCTCACAAACAAGAGGTCGTGGTACTAGTGTGTGCCTCACAAACAAGAGGTCATGGTACTAGTGTGAGCCTCACAAACAAGAGGTCATGGTACTAGTTTGTGCCTCACAAACAAGAGGTCATGGTACTTGTGTGTGCCTCACAAACAAGAGGTCATGGTACTAGTGTGTGCCTCACAAACAAGAGGTCATGGTACTAGTGTGTGCCTCACAAACAAGAGGTCATGGTAATAATTTGTGCCTCACAAACAAGAGGTCAGGGTACTAGTGTGTGCCTCACAAACAAGCGCTTCGACAAAAAAGAACTCACACTTTTGAAACTTGTTCATAAACAGGGCTTATCGGAATAAGACGATAACATATATATTATGCTTATATTAAACGAAGTACATACAATAATGGAATCCGAATGGAAGTACCATATCACATTAAAGACCCGAGTGAAAATGCGTGCTGCGTTGGAGACATGCTGTCAACAGGATATTTGATTGATACTTTGTATTAAGCCAATCACATGTTATATTTGATTGATACGTTTTATTAAGCCAATCACATGTTATTTTTGATTGATACATTGTATTAAGTCAATCACATGTTATATTTGATTGATACATTGTATTAAGTCAACCACATGTTATATTTGATTGATATGTTTTATTAAGCCAATCACATGTTATATTTGATTGATACGTTTTATTAAGCCAATCACATGTTATATTTGATTGATACGTTTTATTAAGCCAATCACATGTTACATTTGATTGATACATTGTATTAAGTCAATCACATGTTATATTTGATTGATACATTGTATTTAGCCGATCACAACGATATATTGGATTATACATTGTATTTAGCCTAATACATGTTACATTCGATTGATAGATTGTATTTAGCCAATCAAAAAGTTATATTTGATTGATACATTGTATTAAGCCAATCACATGATATATTTGATTGATACCTTGTATTCAGTCAATCACATGTCATATTTGATTGATACATTGTATTAAACCAATAATATGTAATATTTGATTGATACCTTGTATTAAGCCAATCGCATGCTATATTTGATTGGTAAATTGTATAAAGCCAATCACGTGTTATATTTGATTGATACCTTGTATTAAGCCAATCACATGTTTTATTTGATTGATACATTGTATTTAGCAAATTACATGTTTTATTTGATTGATACATTGTATTTAGCCTATCACAAAGTCATTTTTGATCGATACATTGTATTTAGCCTATCACAAAGTTATATTTGAATGCTACATTGTATATATCACTAAGTTAGGAATCGATAGCTTAGGTATGTCTTCAAAACATGTTTTTTTCACTGTTTGCTATGTTTGACCAGGTCAAACCACAAAAAGGCCGATAGTAGCGATGAAATATTCACAATAAGTGCGTCGTTTGTTGGTATGAAAGACAAATAAAATTATTTAATAAAAATGAATTACATGCGATATCTAGAGGATTGTTTTCTCTTTCATTTCTGATATTCTTTGAGTCGATGGTATATAAAACACAATACCCAAGCACCCAGTTTAATTTAGTCGAGTGTTGCATGTTACTGCACTGATAAAGTCTTGAAAATAAACAAATTTTGCAACAAAGCGTGTGGGACACGAAGACTTTATCGCCCATTTGAATAAACGGTTCCTTAAAACAGCACGATTTGAGTTGTAAAAACCACAGCCGTAAACAATATGATTCATGCAACCACAAGTAGAATAAAAATGAAGTTGCTTGTTGTGTTTAAACGAATAAACAAAGTCGTTAATGTAACTTGAAGCAAATAAAGTGTTTAGTCGAAATTTAAATGCATCTTCATTTTCCAACAGAAAGTTGAACAATACGCAGAAACTCAGCACACAGGAGAATAAGGATAAACCACATTTTTGTGTAACGTTTTTTAGATCTAATGGTGCGCGGTTAACGAAAGGGAACATTTTAAAATAGACATATAATACCATACCGGCCTCTCCATCCCTTCAACCATGCCTTTAAAGCATTGCGAATGTACACATTAGCGTCTAAATTTTGAAAGGACGTATCGACCAAGGGCGTGTTGAGGTACAATCGAACACAGGATCTCCTGTGACTAGAACGCCTCTTTTGCGCAATGAACATATGTCTTCTGTAAGTGGATATGTATCTAATTATAATAAAGCCTCGCTTTGGGAAAACGAGGGTAAACAGGAACAACATTTCCCGCGTTTATTGTATTGTTCGTTTAAAGGAAGTTCTTTTTGCAAAAAATCAGATTATTCAAGACGTGTCCGTCTCTGATTTGCCTGTGTGGGCTGCACGCGCTAATATAGGACGACAACTTACGCAAATGCATAAAACCCCGTTTTCCCAGATAGACACTCAGTCGAAATGGGAATGCGCGTGGATTTTTATGTGGTCTGTATGTATTACTATGTTTTGCAAAAATTGTTATCTGTCGACGTAATCATTTTTCCAATATATTCGAATACGCATTTCTCGTCTTTCATATATACGCATACACGGTTTTATTGAACATACTCGTATCTCAGTGGCAAACTAATCATACGCATCTGTATATTGTTTCAACTGCAAATTAAGTCGTAACTGCATCACGTCGTAAGATTTGTGATACGATGGGTCCGTCTTATCAAAGATCGTACGACACTGTTAACTTACGATCGAATTTTGTAATTTTAAAATACATGTGATTATGATCTGTATGTTTCAAATATAAAGGCTATTTGACAGTTTCTTTGAAAATGAATGGAAATGTTCAACAAAAGTAATTATAAATGTGACGGTTACGTATTTATGGTGCTTCGAAAATTGCATCGTAAGGTGAGAATGTCGTACGATCTTTGATAAGACGGGCACCAGAACTTAACTTGCTCCAGGGCGGGGTAATCGCAAGATTCATCCGATGAACACATAGAGGTTACAATACACTAAATGATCGCTTCATGTAGGGCTGTACATCCGATGAACACATAGATCTGGCGGAGGGCGGACACCTTTGCTGTCCTGAGTATCCCACGTTCAGATATACAGTACACTGTCCATATAGGCGGGGAGAGGGGTAAGAAGGTTAAGGGTCATAGCTCGGTTTACGAATCACATTCCACAAGTTTTGGACAAACGCGACTGCGTTACAATCATAATTTAAGTATCAACAATTTATAACATTTCAAGAACACTTAAGTTATCAGGACTACATAATATGAGAAAACATGTTTTTATTCATTGTGTTTGTTTTTAAGACATAAAAGATTCACTCGTAGTATGTTGGAATTTGAAGTCAAACTAAAATATGAGGTTCAATTTATGTACACACAATAAACATGATTTGTTTTAATGAGTGATATGAAGTGATGGCCTACATGCCATAATAGCGATAAAACGTCCATGACTGTATACATACTTACATATGACATTGACATTTTTCAATATGATCTAAACGTACAACAATATGACATGGTCAAAGATAAACATGATACACACATAATCACAATTATGTACATCTATACAATCTTTGCATGTTTGATTAACACATCACCAAATATCAACGTAAAGATAGCATTACATTAACAAAATAAATCCTGGTAAAAATTCATAGTTATATATGCCAAATATGTAGTAATGATTTATATACATATACATGCATTGTAGAGTATGCCGTAAAAATAAAATAGGCAAAATATGATACAGTTATGTGTTCCTGTCAAACAATCATATGGAATTATATGAAATTGTCATAGCTATATCTGACAAACTTTCCTTCATTTTACTGACGAACAATAATCAAATAACAAACTTACCAGAAAAGTGAAAATACTTCTGATAAGGTAGCCCAAAAATAAGCAAAATACCAACAAACGCAGAAAACTATTAAGCAAATTAATAATGCAACGATATTATACCCTAAATGCACATTTCTTGGATACATCACATATATTTGTTCTCTGAAAAGACACGCAACACTTGTCAAACGCGCTTTCCAAAACATTAGACTTCAATAGATGAACACAATTACAAATGTATTAGTACTAAACACGAAAAAAGTCAAGTTTTACAATTATGAATACAAATTTTAATTAACACATTTATGCCTAGAGTCTAGAAAAATGCCTTGAAAAACAGCGTAGACCCAGATGAGACGCCGCATGATGCGGCGTCTCATCAGGGTCTGCGTTGTTTGCTTACAGGAATTTTTGTAAGAAATATTCTTAATATAGAAATAAATATACTAGACATCCCTAATTTTGGAAATAAATTGATCAAATTTAGAAGGATGGGAGAGTCCACTAGGCATAAATGGGTTACCGGTAATGTTTATTTGCACAAATATAAATTAGATTGTTTACAAGTCATACTAGCCGGTATATACCAATCGCCATGCAGATTTACCTGGGTAGGTATTGATATCGTTCCATCAGAACATGAGCTTGAATAAACAAACAGTGGGTGGAATATATTGATACATCATGCTCCACGTTATTTTCATAGTTGTTTTTGGGTGCACTTCACCATTCTGTTCATTTAAAATGTTTTGAACAAACCATGATGAAGAATTACATAAACATCTGTTTGGACACATGTACATGAGAATGACTGATTGCTTTAGAATAAAGCAATACTTAGGATTAAGCGTTGGTATTTAAGAACGATGTTTAAATGTGAACAGTTTTACGATTCTAACGCATATGTTTCTGTCTTAAACATAGCACGCTATGGATGGTATGTTGTCTTTAATTAGCGTTTTAAATGTGCTTTATTTGCTCTCCTCACTAACCAGGTATTTAGATATGCTAAGCTTCTTGTTGTGTTTACTTTGCTAATCATTCAAGAAATCCAAATTGAGACTTCTTCGAGAACATTTAAGATTTTAAAGCTGTTTTAGCAAATGATCAAACAATGAAAATGTTGTCACTTGCTTTAAAACTAAAGGCATCCAATTGCGTGCTTTCGGAATGGAACATGTGATTAATCGGGAAGAGTTTTATTTACAATACCGTTGATATTTATTTTGGAATTGTCGTTAATCAAACGGTGGACATGAATAGACAAAAAGTAAAAACATGTACAAACATTCACATATCTTGCAATATTTTTACAAATGATGTGTCAAATTTCAAGAATAACACGATACACAACTCGTGTAACCTACTCGTCATCAATCTGACCCGATCCAAGACTGAAATCTTCACGGAGTAAAGGGCATTTTCCCTGCAAAGTTCACAGAACTCGGTTCCATAATTTAATAAACGTATGAAAAAAAGCATTCTTACCGTTCTTGCATTTACATTATGCATCAAAACCAAATGTCCAGCGCCTTTTGAACCTTTGTTTACATTTATTTAAACTGGCCGACATTTTAAACAAACGAGCGATTTCATTGGTCCAACGCGAAGAAGTGTCTTAACTCCCTGAAGATTTCATACTTGAATCGGGTCAGATCGTCGACGAGTTGGAGTATGGCACGCGAGTTGTGTGTCGTGTTATTTATTAAAATTTGACCCAGTATTTGTTTAAATATTGCAAGATATCTTAATTTCCAGAAAATAAATACATTTCTGCGTTTAATAAGATTGAGTTCATAGAAATCGCTGCACAATTGATGAAGTAATTTCAAATCGATGCACCCTATTTTTGTGTCATTTTGAGTTGAATACCTTGTTATTTGATAGTGATTTTTTTCCAAAGAAGTTGATTTTTCGTTATAATTTGATTATTTTTCATTCAAAATGATTTTTTACCAATTAATATCATAGTCACTCGCTTACCATCTGTGGACAAATGCAAGAATATAAAGAACTACCTTCAAGAAGTGTGTGCGTAGAGGTATACTGTATGTTTATTTCCAGTTAAGACAGTCCACTTCTACAAACGTGTTGCAACACTCATATTCCGGTTTGGTTATATATCTTTGTAAAATCTTTAAAATAAATATAACACTTAAATACATTATCTGAAGCTTTATCTTCTTGCATTTGTCCACATGTGGTTAGCGTGTGGCTATACTTTTATATTTATTTTATTTTATATTGATATGTGTAGTCAAAATGTATTGAAAATTATATTGAACATAATTTTACTTTATACACATACAATTAATGACATGTAAGCATATACATTGAATTGGAAAAGGCTATATTAAATATAAGTCTTGGAATATTCACATATATTTATTCCAGATTTATTCCGTATACATACACATTTCCAAAAAATATTTTCATATCAATCTGCCACCACATATATTATCACCGTATACATATATTTACAGTGTATCAATGAATGATAAATCAAACAAAGCACAAACATTGTGGCAAAAGGACAAAAAAACAATGACAAATTTTGTAAACAGCTAAGCATATGGTTCTAAATATACAGGCATTTAACATGAAAGTATAAATTATGAGACATTAAGAATATGCAACAAAATCGCAGAATCATATAATTGTATGTAAAATGTAAACACTAATTTTATTCTATTGCACATTTCGGTTTAAGATTATCTATAAAGGTGTATTATTGTTTTATCCTTGATCGACAACGGCCTGTACTGAATAATATTAAAGTTGCGCGATTTACGTTTATAAATATGCAATTACAATTATTTTACTAAGTAAGCCCTTTTTGTAATTACTTTATTTTTTAACATTAGTTAAGACCTTTAAGTGAATAATACCCGGAACGAAAATAACAGTAAGTTTTAATTTGGTAATTCATTTACAACAGTAAAATGTAGCACTCGTAGCAGCGTCTTTCTAATTTAACCCTTTAAGCGCTGGAACCGAATTTTAAAGGCCTTTGCAAACAGTTTGGATCCAGATGAGACGCCACAGAACGTGGCGTCTCATCAGGATCCAAACTGTTTGCTATTCTGAAAGTATTCTTTAAAAAATTCTAAGAAAATGCTAATTTTACAAATTCTGCAGACGACATTTAAGCAGACTACAAATTTTCCAGCATGCAAAGGGTTAACCTAGGCAACACAACCCAGTAGTGAACCGAGTCAGGAAAGCAATAGGACGAATGTTCTCATCATGTTTCATGTTTAATAAAGATTTGGCAAGTATTACGGCTTCTAGTGTTCCCACAATCATTTTTAAAATTGACCTAGTGATTTACTTTTGACCCAAAGTGACACAGTTTTTGCCTTGCCGGAGACACATGTTATCTATACTTTAATGAAGATTTAAAATAAATGTTGCAAATAGACTGTTAAAATTTGCGTTAATTTTCGTTCACTTGACGTTGTTATCAAGTTTTTAGTCGTAGTGTCCCAGCTTTGAACTCGTCTGAGATATCATGGCAACAAATGTTCTCAACAACTTTCAAGTCGATTTGTCAATTTGGCAACTAAAATGTTCACATGGAAAAATTCGAAGTAGCAAGACGGACGATGCACGATACACGAAGATCACAACAGCTGACTATGATCACGTTGTGCTCAGGTAACCTAAAACACTTTACGAACATGTATCAAACCCCTTTGTCCCAGAGGACGGTTCTTACACTGTTTTGACGTTACACATCGCACCATATTTCGATAGTTATTGCCTTATAGGATGTTTAGGTGTCAGAACGAATTCTCAAATGTCATAGCTTGGCTACAAACTGTTGCTCTTGTTTATTTCTTGACTAATTCGTACTGTTTTTGCACATATATTAAAGTGTGGCCTTAAATGGCAATGCCCATCATTTATTTTTCTACGGCGCCATCAAGAAAGACACATAGCACGAACACAGATACCGTCGGAGCGGTTACAATAGATACCGTAACGACATTGTTAGTTTTCTTTCATTCTTGTATTCAAACTTTATGTTATCATGATATTAAAATGCCAATCTATAAATATAAAAATACATGGAATTATTACTTGTGGCAACACGAAAACTGCTAAACTACACCAACGCAACCATCACTAGCTTTAATAACTAACATAACTTAAGGCATTAACATGTCACAGATAATTAAATTTAATAAATTAGTTATACGCGTGTGTTAATATATTTATATTTAAGATAGCACAACGCACAAGTAATTCAGGGCATACCATTATGGGACAAAGCAAAATAATAACATTATACTCAATAATTCCGATCTTGTCCGTGTAAATAGGCTGAAGCGCATATATCGAAATACTAAGTTGGCTTCAAAAACAGAAACAATCGAAGCAATAAGGTGAGAAAATAAATAGCTCTATTCTGGTCAAAACGCTCTATGAGAAATGAAATGAATATGCGACCGACAGAAGTTTAAATAAAAAACAGCATAACAAATGTAATTAATTTAAAGTCAAGAAATTAAAACGAGAGTGAATGTAATGTAGCCGGTTCTGACTTGACGAATAAGAGGAAATTAAATCTTAAAGCGACCGTCAACCACGAATGACGAAAAAATAAAAGTTCTAAAATACCATATTTTTTACAATTATTAGTTCATATTGATTAAAATATCACGACTGGTATATTACATTACTTGAAAAAAGTTGTTAAGTTTTCATATTTTCATATATTCGGTAATACAATTTTACAGGGTATGTGTACCAGGTATCTACCATTGACTATAAATAACGCAAGAAGATTGATCATCATTGTCACGTGGTAAACCCAGGAATGCAAATTGTTCATGCGCCGTGAATTGTATATATTTTATTTATATAATGATTTATCTACTTGCGTTATTTATAGTGTATATATTGTTGTGTCACCTATTTTCGCGATGTTCTTTCGATTTCACATCGCGAAATTTTATTACCGAATACACTGAAAATATAAACTTTGTTCAAGTACTTTAAAATACCAGTCTTGATATTTTAATCAATATAAACTAATAATTGTATAAAAATACGGTATTTACGATCTTTATTTTTTCGTCATTCGTGGTTGACGGTCCCTTTAACACGACAAAATGAAATTAGGCGTTTGCCATTGGAATCAGAAGAGAACCAGGCCAAGGGATTTTCTCACAAAATCAAATCGCAACCATGTACGATGTACATCAAAAGCTCAGTTAAAGTCCTTATGACATTATGATCATTAAGTTACGATTTTAAATTCGTCACGGTCGCAAGTCAGCTTGCCTTGCCCACACCGTTGTTAGGCGTCCCGTCCGACAATAACATTCGGTCTTTCTCGTCAGAGAGTCTCTGAACTGAATGGTCACTTTCGATAGACGCCTGCGGCGGCAGCAGTCGGTCTGTCTCCACCACCTCCTCATCATCTATGTACCGTATTTCGCTCTGTGGGCGGACAGGCGATTTGCTCGTGGCTGTTTCCTGTTCTTGCGGTTCTGAAATTGATAAATGTATATGCATAAAGAGCCTTTCCAATCTGCAACCAGACTTCGCCCCTGGATTTATCGAGTTGCAATAAAATGCAGATGCCGTCGACGTCTTGATGACGCATGCTTTTATAAATGTTAATATGCACCAAGCAATTCGTTGTATAAAATACGCAATAATATACTTGTACTATGTTATTGTCAATACATTGTAAAAGACATGATACATACAGTTACATAATAACTTGTATACATTTCTAAATTGACTACATATTTCCACGGCAGATCGCTACATAATACATTTTGATTGTTAATATTCAACGATTCTAGGTTTGGTTCATAATTGGGATTCATCGTCCTCCCTCTTTAGAGGAGAGTAAGAGAGGCATTTATCCCCTTATTATTATTTACAATTTAAAGAGACTTTGTTTACAATATGTTCAGAATCACAAACAAAAATAATATCATCTGGGCATACCACTGGTCATAATGTACTAAAATCAATATACAAATTGTCAAAGATATAAATGTCATCCGTGTAACCTACTAATTTAGATGAGAAGTCGTCATCATTAACATCATAATCATCATCGTCGTCGTCGTCGTCTTCATCATCATCATCATCATCATCATCATCATCATCATCATCATCATCATCATCATCATCATCATCATCATCATAATCGTCGTCCTCCTCCTCCTCCTCCTCCTCCTCATCATCATCATCATCATAGACACAAAACTCTTGCACATACAAACTCTTGCACATGAACACAATGCACTTGCACATAAGATAACAAACTCTTGCATATCGGCTTCAATATGTTGCAAAGCGGCTACAAACTCTTGCACAATGGCAATATCTTGTATATATAATGCAATCTCTTTCAATTTGGAGACGAACACTTGCACAACGGCTAAAATCTCTTGCACATTGGCTTAAATCGCTTGCATATTGGCTATATTATATTGCACATCGGCACATATGACTTGCGTATCGGCTTAAATCGCTTGAATATCGGCTATATTATATTGTCTTAAATCTCTTGTGCATTGACTACAATCACTTGCATATCGGCTACATTCTCTTAAATATCGGTTACATTCTCTTGCAAATTGGCTAAAATCTCTTGCTAATAGACTTAAATATCTTTCATATCGGCTATATTCTCTTACACATCAAGGCCATTGAGTTAACTGGGTGGTTATTTGAATTATTATCAAAATTTTCCAACAAAAATAAAAAGAAACCTTTCTTGTTCTATTAGAAGACGTTTTACTTTGGAAATTAAATGATTAATTTTCATTAGCAAGAAGCCAAAGGTTTAAGTCGCTCTCTTGAAACACCAAAATCAACTCATTTTTCTGAGAAGATAGTATTCACTAGGTTTAAAGATAAAACTCCCTCACACCTGGCAGCTATGTTTTGTTAACAACCCAAAATAACTCTAAATTTATCAAGGTATCATAACAACATAAAAGCACATGTTTTATTATTCTTACCAAGTTTGATGATGAATGAGATAGCAATGTAATTTCAAAGGTAAACGAACGTTTTTACTGTAATAAGATAAGTACAAAAGTCTCGCCTTATGACAGCCATTGTTTACAATTATCTGGAAAAGTATCTAAGTCGGCGGAGAAATCTTAAGAACAACTTTCAGAACAAGTTTCATGAATATTAAGCAATAAAAGTGGCCACGAGAGTGTTCAAGAGCGTTTCAAAATTCAACCTAGTGACTTAAGTTTTTTACACCACGTTATCCAGTTGAGACATTTTAGAGAAACACGAGTTTCGTGTAGATAGGACAAAAACATTGGCCTCAATAGTGTTCAAACGCTTGTTTCATAGCGATACTGCGACCTAGTCTACATAATCCAGTTTTAAATTCCGCCGAAAAATCATCGGTACACATTTTCTTACAAGTTTCATAAAAAATCGGAAATAAAGTTAACATGACCCTGTTACCTAGTTTTTGACACAACTTTGACTTTAACTGAGGTATCATTAAAGTAACATTACTATTCAAAATCAACGAAAATTTCGTACAAACGTTCTTTAAATAAAATTAAGCAATTAAAAGTCAGTGTTCCTTATGGCAATTGCCGAAATTTCAACGTCAGATGTGGTCTGGTAAAATAGATGTTTGTAATTACAAAATGCTCGTTTTTATTATTGTTTTGCATATCTATTCATACGACACATGAACACTAAAATGGTGTTCTTGTGTCGTATGAATAGATATATTCGCGGGAATTAATTGTGGCCACAAATAAATAAAAACGAGCATTTTGTATCTACAAAAATCTATGTAATCATACCACATCTAGCGTTGAAATTTTGGCTATTGCTATAAGGAACACTGATTGCTAAGGTGTTAACTTTATTTTACGAAATACTAAACGAAATTTCCGTTGATTTTGAGCGTTATAGAGACTACAAATGTTTCTACCAAGTTTTATGGACATTTAGCAACAAAGGTGGCTTCTAGACCGTTTTTGTAGTTGTTAAACCTTGTTACCTTACTTTTGAAATCTTTCGACGACATTGATCGATAAATCGCCAGGACACATTTCCGACCGAATTTCATTAAGATCGGACAATACGTGTGACCTATACAGTGTTCAAAATCAGTTTTCTATCATTTGACCTTGTGACCACCAGCAACAAAGTTTCAAAAACGGTCGATACATCATTGGGAGAAATGTTATGACTAAGTATCACAACAATTGGAAATAATGGTAACCTCTATAGTGCGGCCATGTTTTGCAACGGACAAGGATCATTCGTGTCCGGGGCCGATATATCATAGGGACACACGTTTTGAGCAAGTTTCATGATACCTAGGCAAGATTAGTACCATTTTAAAAGTCCTCGACGTTTTACTATAGCCAAATAATAATAAAATGCCCCCTTCTCTTGGTGATGTTTTTTCAACAAACCGTAGCAATTTTTATTACTCGGCCTATATATGATTTCGATTATTGTTATCACCAATGTTTATATAGTATTTGATTAACTCACCTAGATTTTGACCTACTTAGTAACCCAGTTTCTAATTCGGCCGAGATATCATACGGACAAATGTTGCCGACGAAGATTTGGAAATACAGTGGCTTCTAAAGTTTTCACAATTCAAAAGCTAACGACGGATGCCTAACAACGGACAAAATGCAATCACAAAGCATTACAATGTGCTTGTTGTACTCAGGTGATCTGCAATGTGTTCACTGATAATAACCATAGTCCACCACAAATAAGTATGGTATTTTATGCAACTTACCTATCTTAGCCATATATTGTTACTGACATTATATTATTGACATATCTTATGGTTATTCATATCGTATTATGTACTAAAAGCATAACGTTCTTTTGTCAAAGTTCTCAAAATGATTTTTACAGGTGCATAAGGTTTGTGGCGATAGTTCAAGCTGGAAATAAACAGGAGTTTTGCGTTTGGCATCCGAGATCGACATGTTGAGCAAACAAAATAAAGTCTTACTGTGTATAGACAAAGAGACTAATGTTGTTACAAAGTGGTAAGTTTCTAGACCCATTTTTTAAATAAATGGTTCAGACCACATAAAAAATTCTACATACATACATTACACATGTAAAGTTAAAATTGTTTAAATTGATTTACTGTTAATTTTGTTTCAGAAAAAGAAAAGCTAATAATTTGCAATAACTAGTAACTATACAATATAAAGCAATTGCGTACTATAGTAATCTTAAATGCAACTGAAACAATGGTGAACGAATTTCCCCCCCCTAAAAAATACATTGTATATGTTATAAGTATAATTAATTTGAGATAATTATACTTTTATCGTTTCCAACTGCAGTGCGTTTTTTTTTGCTTTATTTAAAACATTCAAAACATCCACGAATTTATTTTATATTCCAACAAGAAAAGTGGCAACGACACGACATCATGTTTTCATGCTGTACTATTTAGATCTAATATACTTTTATTTGAATAATTGTAAAAATTCTTCCATCCAAACGAAAGTAATCGAGCAATACAGTTATTTTCTAATTTAAAGTATCCTTTACCGTTCCTTGACCCGACATGTCCCAAACACAATCACAAATTAGATTTCCATTCAAGCTTGCTATATCAAACATTGCGTCGAAATTGGCCTATGCACACGTACATTATACCGAAAACCCCATGTCTGACGCTGCATGGCTCTGGTTATAATTCAATTTGGTAACCATGCAGGAGTGTCAACTTTGTTGAAAACATTGATAAAAAACATAATGCTTACATTGTTTACAACCAAGCGGAAAAACGATCATGAAAAATAAATACTTCAGCAATTTGGTACGCTCTTGAAAACTGGGCCCAATACAAATGAGTAAAGAATCTTCCCATATTGAAAAGTGCAGTCCGTAAAGACTTATCTTCTCATCACAGGCTAATCGGGGACGACACTTTACGCAAATGCTTTAAGTCTTGTTTCCCAAAAGCACTGCTCATGTTTTGGGTTTTGGAACTAGATAATCATGGGTAGAAGTTGTGTTCATAAGGGCGCGCTGAACTGGATAATCATAGGTAGAAGTGGAGTTCATAAGGGCGCGCTGAACTGGATAATCATAGGTAGACGTGGAGTTCATAAGGGCGCGCTGAACTTGATAATCATAGGTAGAAGTGGAGTTCATAAGGGCGCGCTGAACTGGATAATCATAGGTAGACGTGGAGTTCATAAGGGCGCGCTGAACTTGATAATCATAGGTAGAAGTGGAGTTCATAAGGGCGCGCTGAACTGGATAATCATAGGTAGAAGTGGTGTTCATAAGGGCGAGCTGAACTTGATAATCATAGGTAAAAGTGGAGTTCATAAGGGCGCGCTGAACTTGATAATCATAGGAAGAAGTGGCGTTCATAAGAGCGCGCTGAACTAAATAATCATAGGAAGAAGTGGAGTTCATAAGGGCGCGCTGAACTGGATAATCATAGGTAGAAGTGGAGTTCATAAGGGCGCGCTGAACTAGATAATCAAACTTAAAAGTTGTGCTCATAAGGGCACGCTGAACTGGATAATCATAGGTAGAAGTGGAGTTCATAAGGGCGCGCTGAACTTGATAATCATAGGTAGAAGTGTAGTTCATAAGGGCGCGCTGAACTGGATAATCATAGGCAGAAGTGGTGTTCATAAGGGCGCGCTGAACTTGATAATCATAGGTAGAAGTGGAGTTCATAAGGGCGCGCTGAACTTGATAATCATAGGTAGAAGTGGAGTTCATAAGGGCGCGCTGAACTGGATAATCATAGGTAAACGTGGTGTTCATAAGGGCACGCTGAACTTGATAATCATAGGCTGAACTTGATAAGCATAGGTAGAAGTGGAGTTCATAAGGGCGAGCTGAACTTGATAATCATAGGTAGAAGCGGCGTTCATAAGGGCGCGCTGAACTGGATAATCATAGGTAGAAGTGGAGTTCATAAGGGCGCGCTGAACTTGATAATCATAGGTAGAAGTGGAGTTCATAAGGGCACGCTGAACTAAATAATCATAGGAAGAAGTGGAGTTCATAAGGGCGCGCTGAACTTGATAATCATAGGTAGAAGTGGAGTTCATAAGGGCGCGCTGAACTTGATAATCATAGGTAGAAGTGTAGTTCATAAGGGCGCGCTGAACTGGATAATCATAGGTAGAAGTGGTGTTCATAAGGGCGCGCTGAACTTGATAATCATAGGTAGAAGTGGAGTTCATAAGGGCGCGCTGAACTTGATAATCATAGGTAGAAGTGGAGTTCATAAGGGCGCGCTGAACTGGATAATCATAGGTAAACGTGGTGTTCATAAGGGCACGCTGAACTTGATAATCATAGGCTAAACTTGATAAGCATAGGTAGAAGTGGAGTTCATAAGGGCGAGCTGAACTTGATAATCATAGGTAGAAGCGGCGTTCATAAGGGCGCGCTGAACTGGATAATCATAGGTAGAAGTGGAGTTCATAAGGGCGCGCTGAACTTGATAATCATAGGTAAAAGTGGCGTTCATAAGAGCGCGCTGAACTAAATAATCATAGGAAGAAGTGGAGTTCATAAGGGCGCGCTGAACTGGATAATCATAGGTAGAAGTGGAGTTCATAAGGGCGCGCTGAACTGGATAATCAAACTTAAAAGTTGTGTTCATAAGGGCACGCTGAACTGGATAATCATAGGTAGAAGTGGAGTTCATAAGGGCGCGCTGAACTTGATAATCATAGGTAGAAGTGTAGTTCATACGGGCGCGCTGAACTGGATAATCATAGGTAGAAGTGGTGTTCATAAGGGCGCGCTGAACTTGATAATCATAGGTAGAAGTGGAGTTCATAAGGGCGCGCTGAACTTGATAATCATAGGTAGAAGTGGCGTTCATAAGGGCGCGCTGAACTGGATAATCATAGGTAGAAGTGGTGTTCATAAGGGCGCGCTGAACTGGATAATCATAGGTAGAAGTGGAGTTCATAAGGGCGCGCTGAACTTGATAATCATAGGTAGAAGTGTAGTTCATAAGGGCGCGCTGAACTGGATAATCATAGGTAGAAGTGGTGTTCATAAGGGCGCGCTGAACTGGATAATCATAGGTAGAAGTGGCGTTCATAAGGGCGCGCTGAACTGGATAATCAAAGATAGAAGTGTGTTCATAAGGGCGCGCTTCCAATTCTTGTAAGCAGTAATTTTGGAACTACTTGGTTCATTTACATAGAGTCAAAATACATGTGTAATATTTTGATGCCGAGTTTGAATCTTAGAAATGTGATAAACTGTATTTATTCAACTCTTGTTCATACCATAATTATTGAGATATTATTATTCCAAATACAATTCTTTTTACCCGTAAAACAATGACTGATATTTTTAAACACCGAATAAACATCCGTTTAATCCCAACGTGCAATTTCTTTGATCCTTTCAAAAAAGGCATGCATAAAACAAGCAAAAAAAGAAATTATGTTAATTGTGACATTATAATATGGTTGAGTATGATTACTACATTTAACTCGTATATATTGTTGAACATATCATTACTGTCAAAGACCGGTTACCAGTTACAAATTTAAGACAAAAGAAATAACACTAGTACAATATACCGAACCTAACTTAATGCTAATCTTTTAATGAAAAGATATGGAAGAATAATGATCGGATTAATACATTTGAATTCTTAATTTAATATGAGATACATAGAAACTTGAACCATATAAAATTATTGTTTAAAAAATGTTTTTATTGCCAAATATGCGCTTCCATTAAAGCAGCATATTGAACGAAAATAAGCATGCGTTAATGTATTTCCCATCTCCTATTCAATTCTGTATATCAAATCACCAAAACGAATCTATTCGTTTTACTTAATACTTGTTACTTGTAAACATTCAACTCCGGATATTTAAATAAAATCCATGTACATGAAAAGCATGAATTATAGTAAAACCAACATGCAACAACATGAGAGTACAGGATGTGTCGTCTGCGTTTGACGTCTGCGTGAGCGAACAAAACCCGCGTGCCGTCACGACATTCCGGTTACCATTTACTTACGCAATATAAGGGATCCGGAGGAGGAGTTTCGTGAAATACTAAACCCCGCCCACACCCCATCACGTGCCACTGGAATCAGGTAAGCATACGAAATTGTTATGTCTGTCTGTGTGTGCGTGAGGGTAACTACAAACCAATGCGTGTTGCAGTCGACGAAACATTCTGTGTAATGCAACCTTATGTAATACGATTTTAAGCGGTGACTTAAAATACTGAAATTTACAGGATTGTTTTAGTTGTTTTGGCGTTTCCTTTGTGTTGGCTTTTTCACAATACGTAAATGTACTTAACTGTCTATTGTTTTGTAATAGTAAGTATTTTAGCTTTTTAAGAAAAAAATGTTAATTAAGCGTATATAGTTATTAGTTACAAACATACATGTAACTCTATGCATGTCGAATCCGCTAGTCCGTGCTTATAATCATTAGAAAGTAGCCATTTTAGAACCTGCATGAACAAAAAAGTGCAAATAAAAGGCAAAATATTAGAAGACAGTGTGCTGCATTGTAAGACATTGGTTTAGGTATTACTTCGTGCATTTGTTGATTATATGTGCACAAAGTCAGGATCGAGGTGTTCCATGAACCAGTAAGCTAGTCGAATATTGATTCGCATCATACTCACCTATCGTTGGGGGCGGCTGTGCATGTGTGGGTTGCACGCTTTCCCGGACTAGAGGAGTCCCGTTCGTGGGGTTGGGTGGTGATTTCGCGGCCGTCTGCCCGTTAATGTCATCGTAGTGGTTCTTCCGCGAAAAGGTAGTCTCGTCCTTGAATTCGATGCACTCCACAGGAGCGCCGTTCCTTCTTTCAGCCTGTGGGAAAACAGTGGCGGGAGTTCGAACACAAACTAAGAGAATACCACCAAGACACTGGGCGTTTAAATGTTGTATGATAAGCAAGTACGATACATCTTTATAGCCAACACTATGGTTTGTCTCAAAACTAAATCGTGTTACAATAAAAAGAGACTGATATTTTAATACAGCTATAATCGCTAGATAAACGCTGTCATTGCTCACAAGGAGATTGTAAAGCTGATAACAATCTTTACCGACAGTGAAGTGGGACAATAAAAAAGTAAATGCATTTAAACATAATAAAATTCAAACTTGTGCTATTGAATCTATAAATCTTGAATGCCAGCATTTGTCTTTTTTTTGTTAGAGAGTCGATTTTTATCAAATGAAAGGCAATTGAACTGTTATATCTTTTAAGTAGAAAAAGTGTACAATATTCTTTAAGATTACATGCATATACATTGTTTCGATAAGTGATATATGTGACATGTAACCATGCATACGTAGCTATGCCTTACTGACTAACTATATTAATGTATAAGACTCGCTATCTTATCGTATGTTTTAATTCATCGTTCATCAGTTTAAAACCATCCAAAACATTTAATTGCTCCTTCATTGTATTTGTCTTAGGTTAAAGCACTCCTTTTGTTTGTCTTAGGTAAACTGTCCACGACTTCGAACTTAACTTATTTGATTGATCCTTTTTTGAAATACAAACGTATAATTGTTTCATTCAACCCTTAATTGAATTATTTCATCTCGTTTCAACCAGTATTCCGTTGCGACGCCCTGACGTCGTCTTACCTCGAGCACGTTGAAGGTTCTCTCCCGCCGCCTGCTCCAGTACCTGGAGGCGAGGAAGCCGAGAGCGAAGAACACGAGTGCCGCCACCAAACCCACCGTCACCACCACCCCCGTACTGGCGCCACTGATGGACTCGTTGTTGTTCCGCTGCAAGAAAACGAGCATTGTGTACGGGAAGGAGTTGACAGTTTGATGCAATTAGGGTAATCAGTGGATTCGTCGGGCTTCTGAATCTTAATGTATAGGGGAATGTGTCGGTTGATGTTTCAAACTATGGACATATGTACGCGAAGGAGATACGCGTATGGTAATGGTGTCTTCAGAAGACTTGTTGAATGGCTAGATAAATTCACGGTAAAGGTGGCATGGTCTATGTTTACCTTCCCCCTACATTTTGCTGGCCATTACAAACGCCATTAGCATACATTGGTGTATATTTTTAATGTTAATTATGCTAGTCATTTAAGTTATGTGTAGATGATACATCACCCATGGAGGTAATCTGTTTGGATAATACCTCACACGTGTCCAAAAAAGACATATTTTGAAATGGACGAACAAGAAAGAGCCATGACTCCGCTTATCTGTGATAATTATGTAACAAGCTGAAATATATAGGGCAAGCCTTACATGTGCGTAAAGAGTATCCGTTTGAACTCCGTACAGGCTAATAAGAGAAGACACTTTCCGCTTCTATAGATTTTTTCATTCAAATTAAACTCCTGTCTACTAAGAAAGTGTTCCCTGATTAGCCTGTGTTGACTGCACAGGCTAATCTGGGACGACACTTTACACACTTGCCTTAACCCGGTTTTCTCAGAGCGCGGCTCATATGTAACGGCCTTCCCTCCTTTTTGGAAACAGCCATGGTAAGCGGGGAAACAGCCATGGTAAGCGGGGAAACAGCCATGGTAAGCGGGGAAACAGCCATGGTAAGCGGGGAAACAGTCATGGTAAGCGGGGAAACAGCCATGGTAAGCGGGGAAACAGCCATGGTAAGCGGGGAAACAGTCATGGTAAGCGGGGAAACAGCCATGGTAAGCGGGGAAACAGTCATGGTAAGCGGGGAAACAGCCATGGTAAGCGGGGAAACAGCCATGGTAAGCGGGGAAACAGCCATGTTAAGCGGGGAAACAGCCATGGTAAGCGGGGAAACAGCCATGGTAAGCGGGGAAACAGCCATGGTAAGCGGGCCTAGCGCCTCCTGTTTCTGCTAAGATTGTATGTATGGATCATTCTTGATTGGTTGTTTTTACGATCATGTTAAACATACAGGGAACTGATTTTGTTCAACGTATTCTTTTGATATTTTGTGGTTACGAACAGGTCGGCGTGATGCATTTAAATATATAACATTGGTGGATGAAATATTTTGGTCAAACAAGACCCATTTTATCGCCGAGAAACAAAGCTTTGCATTATAAGACCGAAGTGTATTCCAAATGCACGTATTTAATCGTGAAGTATTAAACGCAGTGGAAATTTATATCGATAGAGAAATTTCGCGTTCCAAAAAGACTAGGGTCTGTTTTGCTACTGGGCCATAATTTATACATAATGTTGGAGCATGTGTTAGAATTGATTTACACGAGTTTGATGACACTTAATGTCTAGCAAAATGGAACAGCGGCGTAAGTTACAAATAAAAACGCTTTAATAAGCTGGTCCACGGAAATGAGCGACACTTAGGAAGTAAGTTTTTGCTAGAGGGCATTCATCTATATATATTGATGAGGACTTGTCCAATATTTTTTTCCGCGTGATAATGCTCATACAAGCGCAGGTGCTTAGAAATGAGTTTGACCAGTGTGGCATATAGGTCTTCTAATATGATATCTTCAATAAACAACCTATTGGGGTGGGGTTTATATAATACTGCTAAACAAAGCGATTCAAGTGTATTTGTGAACAAACATGAACATGTTTGAATTAAACATTTCCAAAAATGTAACTATACATGTATGGCTCACTTGTTACGTGAATATATTCGACTCATCTAGGTGATAACAAATAATACATTGTTTGTAGTTCAATCCTGCATCAACGGAAATGAAGATGTAATATAACTTTCTTAAAGGGACTTGTCCTCAATTTCGTAAAAAAAGTGTATGAAATAATAAGGTAATATATAGCTTTAAATAATAATAATAACATGAACAAGAATAAAGGAAAAGATAGTGCTTTTCCATGGGAAATAATTCTGCACCTTAAATAGCAAGATCTAAACAGCTTTCACTACGTCACACAAACTTTTGAATAAGGATGTCAGTTAAACTGCTATTTTATAACGCACATTTTTGCTAAATTATTGATGAAAAGCATTACAAACCCTAAATTATAATTATTTGATTTTGACTGATGATTATTATTAACCCTTTGCATGCTGGGAAATTTGTCGTCTGCTAAAATGTCGTCTGCTGAATTTCTAAAATTAGCATTTTCTTCGATATTTTTTTAAAGAATACTATCAGAATAGCAAACAGTTTGGATCATGATAAGACGCCACGTTCTGTGGCGTCTCATCTGGATCCAAACTGTTTGCAAAGGCCTTTAAATTCGGTTCCAGCGCTGAAAGGGTTAAAAGAACACATATTTTAAACATGTTTAGTAATCAAAAGTGAACTGTTTCTTTTTATGATATAATGCAGGGATTTCCTTTGGAATCGTTGACATTTTTTTTAACATTTTAGTTGTGTCAAACTATGTTTAAGTCCCTTAAAACATCAATGATAGAAGGCGACCATATTCATGTGTGCGTTGTATGATATGCATAGTGCATCACGAGAAGAGCGATGAAGAAATAATACTGTAATTCACGGGGCCTCTTTTACAGGTTAAATGCAATCAAATCGCATAAATCATCCATTTCCTCATGTTTTGATGGAAATAGAATCACATAATTATGTCAAATTCCGACACACCCTGATTTTAAAGATAGTTTAAATATTGCGTGCTGATTTGACGCCCCTTTTTACATTTCCATAAGCATGATAAATCATCTCCTAGTGCGCCATCTGACGCATCAAACAAAACGTCAGGAATCTAAAAAGTAAGTTGAATACTGTCGTTTTTAATGCAATGATGAATCTGGCACGATGCGATATGAATGAATGTCAATAAAAAGTCCGTGAACATACATACAATTTAATTATAGATACAACGTGTACTTATCACGATGTAAATCAAGACTTAACATAATAAATAAGAAAATGTGCCAATGTGTAAACTGTCTTACGATAAAGAAAGGACCTAGTGAAAGCACGCTTAGTTTATGAAAGTCCCCATCAATAAATATGCTCTTTTTATTATTAAAATCACTTCCTTCAACAGACACAACAAACCGCACTGTTTTAGCCTATAGGAGACCTACTACGGTGTTGTTGTTGTTGTTAATTTTCTCTCCCTTTATATAAATGGTCAGTCCTTTACATGCATTGTACTTAATATCCGGAAATTATAATGTCATATGTACATGGCAACCGATAGTATTTGTCTGAGTAAGGACGTAGCCAGGCAGCTTTTATCAGAGATGTATTTTTAATAAAGTCTGCTCGTCTGCTGCTATGACAACGCAATTTCTGTTTTTCTGTGACAATCGGCTTAAAGCCGAAGTTCTTTAATTAAAGATTGTGTAATGGGAGCTTTAAATAAACGCACACGTCAATCAATACAAATTTTGTCTTTTTGCAGAAAATGAAAACATTTCAACGGAGGAACAATGCTAGACAGAATATGCAATCAGCAAATTGTGTTGGAGATAAAAATGCGTGCATGCAAACTTTTATCGCCAGTCAACGACATGTTGTCGCAGTAAGAAGAATATCTACATAAATGTTATATGCCTAGTTTTAGTACTTCTTAGTTATTGCAGGATGAAGATTCTAATTTTCAAGTATTTCGGTATCCGTAGCAACCACAAATTATGTCTGACGAAAAACATGAAATAACGTCGGCATAAGGCCCTCTGCAAACATGCGAAGTTGCATCAACCTAGCTCGAGTACTTTTTAGTTATCACAGGAACCAGATAGTAATCTTTAATTACCCACCGTCATTTGTGTGTGAAGAAAACACTAAAATAGCATACATAATCCCCATATATTCAAGTGTCATCGACGTTGCTTCAGTACTTTTAAGGTATTCCTATTTGGGCTCATATAAAGACATGACATGCCGGGCACACAGAATGACGGACACACGGACGGACCGGGGTAAACTTTTTATGCCCTCCAGCTACATGGGTGGGGACTAATAAATGCCTGATGCATTTAAAAATAAAATGCTTCGTTATCAGCAATGCCTTTTTTTTCGATTGGACGGTTAGACATTTGATATTTTTACGTTTCTTTTTATACGGTAGGGCACACACAATTGACTGAGTCGATTTTAGCAACACACGCGTGAATACGGCGACATTGACGGCGTGACTTTGAAACGGCGCAACCAGATCATGAAGAAATAGGGAGTTTGATACATAGATATGCTATAAGATGTACATAATAACCGTATATACAAATCACAATGACAACTGCTTACAATAAGCCCTGTTTTGTTAATTATATGCGTATATATATATACGATAAAATATATTTTTCCGTTCTACCAAATAGTTCTTAGAAAGGTCTCATTCACAAGCTGCATGTTTTACAAAACCCATTGCCTTCGTTTTTCAGCCGTCTTTTAGACTGTTTGGGTAGACTCGCTAAAAACGTCAACAGTCAATGAATGCATGTTAAAATTATCGACAAAAATGATAATATATAAACATAATAATTTATAATATGAGTTTCATGCATTTGCAGTATGTATGCTGAAATCAAATGATATGTTTCAAAAAGCGTTGTCAACAGTTGTTTGATGAAACATACCATTTATTTCCCTTTGATAAGGCTGTTTGCTGGCTCTGATTTGTATACAAGACTTACCTTGCTAGCTCCCGTGTGGGGTTGGTCTCCATTACGAGTCACGTAAACCTCGCGTTCTGAAATCAAACGGTGACGTCTTATAGAGTCGAGACAAATGATTTGCGGGTCGAGTGCGAACAATTGATGCTTAAAAGATAACTTAGTTTTCTAAAAATGGATCTTACTTTACTTGTAAAAGGTAACCTGATAAGGTCAAATAACGCACTGGCTAAGGAATGGTTATTGTTGAACGTTGTTCATACAAAAAACTTATCGCTTTGAATTCAAGTCAGATGATAAGAAAAAAACAGATCGGTTTCGTGACGTGGTGTGCAGTGGTGATTTATCATTTACTTTAAACCATTCATGCCTAGTGGACTCCCCCATCCTTCTAAATTGAATCATTTTCCAAAATGAGGGATGTCTAGTATATTTGTTCTATATTTAGAATATTTCGTACAGAAATTCCTTTAAGCAAACAGCGCAGACCCAGATGAGACGCCGCATGATGCATAAATGGATACGGAGAGTGTGCTTCGACGATTCATATGATTCACACATATTTCTCTATACAGGAAGGTTCGCGTTTTAAAAACATGTAATCGTATTATTTGTTAAATAACATACAGTAGGTCTTAATGATAGAATGATGAAATGTACTTTTAATTTTTCACTGTACGCATAACACATAACTATGCAAATCAAATGAAATACGCGCGACATATTTTACCTGGTAAGTTACCCGTATCGTCTAGTTTGGTTCCACTTTCGTCTTCGAGAATGATTGCAGGACTCGTTGTGTTCGTGGAACTAGGCACGCGCGATGATATAACAGATTCCGGTTCACGCTTGCCAGAATCTGATTCCAAGACGGTTCCACCTTCCGGTATGATTATTTCCTCTATTGGAGTAGATTCCGTCGTCATTGACACTTCATGGCCGTCTCCGCGTATAACAGCGTATGTGGCGTTATCCACCTCGTCGTGGTCGGGAGTTTCGCCGCTGCCCTCCAACTTTTCTGACTTAAGCCATGCGTGGACGTCTTCCACTAACGTATGCTCGCCGGAGCTTTCGTATATTCCGTTATGGTCGTTATCACCGTCCGTTAACTGAATGCCATGTTCGCTCTCCTCTAACGGCTGATCTTTCTGATTATCATCCCAACATTCGCGGGCATACTTTGCGTCATGCATGACGTCACTTGCTTCGGAACACGGCACACATATTGTATCACTATGTTTAGTGCACTCTCGCAACACGAACTCGCCAGCCGTACATTTTGAACACCGTAAACACTTGTCGAACACATTATAACTGTGAGTAAAGAAACCTTTTGAGCACGGTTTGCAGACGGTGTCGTGAGTGGCCTTACACCTGATGGACACGTGATATCCAGGTTTGCACTGGCGGCAGGATTTCGCATCGCCGTGAGCAACGGAATACACTTCCTGAAAACATATACGGGGTAGGGTAATTATGATGCAGCATTTTCAAAAAGCTCTACCGCGTCGTCTGTTGATGTTATCACTGGTGTTATATTGTTTTGTCAGTATTACTGTCTTTTTTTTACTGTTATGTTGTCCTATTACAGTTATGTTTAGTAGTACTTTCGCTTATGCTATCGCAAATATTACCGATATGTCTGCATCACTAAAATAACTTAACTTATTCGAGGGTATGGTTAACAATACTTGTTGAAAGAAGACGGTATACCTCTATTATCGCTTTCCGAATATTATATAAAAAAACAAGGCTATTGTCAAGCAATATTGTCCCCACCGGCTCCACCATTGTAAGAAAATTCCACCATTTTCAGATATATTTTTTTTACAATAGCAACCACAATTTTTGACGTAGGAACAAAATAAAATGACGTGCATAATGTCCATATTGCCATCTATCCATGTTGCAAGTTTCATGAAAAATATTAAGAACTTTTAAAGTTATCGCAGGATCCAGAAAACCACCATTTTTAACAGTATTTCTAGTCTATTTGTTGCCATAGCAACCAGAATTTTTGACGTAGGAACAAACTGAAATGACGTGCATAATGTCCATATTGCCATCTATCCATGTTTCAAGTTTCATGAAAAATATGAAGAACTTTTAAAGTTATCGCAGGATCCAGAAAAGTGTGACAGACTCACAGACTCACAGACGCAAAGAGTGCAAACCATAGGTGCCCTCCGGTGAGACCGGTAGGGGACAATAAATGTAATTAAAATGCATAAATACAAAAAAGTAACAACAGAAAGATTATTTTAATAAGATTTGTGTTTGTGAAACACTATGTCCCTATATATTTGACCTTTGACCTTGAAGGATGACCTTGACCCTTCACAACTCAAAATATGCAGCTCCATGAGATACACGTGCATGCCAAATATCAATTTGCAATCTTCAATATTGCAATACATGAAATGAACGATGTTGACCCATATATTTGATCTTTGACCTTGAAGGATGACATTGACCTTGACCTTTCACCACTCAAAATGTGCAGCCTAATGAGATACATCTGCATGCCAAATATGAAGTTGCTATCTTGTATATTGCAAAAGTTATGGCAAAAAATACAGTTTGCACAAACATACAAACAAACAAACAAACAAACAAACCAATAAACCAACAGACAGGGCAAAAACAATATTAATAATAATTAGATTTGCACACTGAAATGTTCGATTCATACAGGAGATATTCCTACTGTTAATGGTTTACAAACAGTAACTCGATATGGTGAAAGCGCGCTCTCATTAGAAATTAAAAACAAACGAATATTTGTTCAGTTGCGGGTAATTTACCACATTAAAGACACGTTAACATAGTATAACGTAACCCCGAGTTAAAAGGTGTGATTCATGCTGGGATGAAGTGATGAGATAGAGGCAAAATGGTAGTGGGCGTAACGAAGGTACTGTCCGACAGTAAACATATAATCAGGTTTCAACAATTTTGAAATGCTTGTGACGATAATGACTCTGTTTCGAAACTTGCACGACTATGATGTGTATCAGTGGTGGTGGCAAACGGTGATGGCGCAGTTTTCTATGCAGGACAGGACATCTCTGTCAAACTGCCGTAAAACACAAAAACTAGTCCCGAAACTGGGACAATACCCTCAAATAGACATAGGCGAATGTTTTTCATGGCATTGAGGGTCGCAAGAAATTTAACTTGTTGTGCACGATTTTATAATAGTGCAACTTTGATTGCGACAGCAAAATCCATTATCAGGCTCAATATCAAATATGCGTTCTCACATGCAACATTTATTTACATCGTTAAATGTATTTCACAACTTTTTGGAAAAAAATAATTCAAAGGCCAATACCCATTGCACTCGAACAATTAAGCGCTTGAGTTCGCTTTTAAAATATAACATCGTATTTGTTCAGGCCATCGACAACACAGGCCGCTATTGGAGGGCCTGGAAGTAAGGTGACATGTGTCAGTTGTTTCTTAGGTACCGCCTCCCGCATTTATATATTCATTATCAGTGATGTGACCACAGGCGCGACTAATTGTAATACCTGCTGAGAACTGACCTCGACACTGAACTGTTAATGTTCCACCATTAATATGTGCCTAAAAGAACTTTTTCAAACGAACACCATCAACAAAATGTTTCGCATTAATTTAGCAAGAATAATATGCTGGAGAGTAACGTTCACAAAGATTTAATATTTAAAACAGTTCGACACCAATGACGTGCCAGTTTAAACCATTAATCAATCGAAAACTCTATATAACTACTGGTATGATTAATACTTATATTGACTTTTTATCTTTCAAGTCTTATCCCAGAATTGATTATTTAACCCGGACAGATTTTCTTGTGTCTAGTTATCAGAACATGTACGGGACACCGAGTGCCAGACATGCGCGTAAATGTTGACACCGTTTTCAAAACACGTGATCAACCGCTCTGCCAATAAATAAATAAAATAGCAAAGGTCTGGACTTGTTTACAAAGGATTTTTATTGGTCATCATTAACTCCATTAACCCATTTATGCCTAGCGTCTAGAAAAAGATGCCTTTGCAAACAGCGAAGACCGAGATGAGACGCCGCATCATGCGGCGTCCCATCAGGGTCTGCGCTGTTTGCTTAAAGGAATTTCCGTAAATAATAATATCCAAATATAGATATAAATAATATACTAGACATCCCTAATTATGGTATTAAATTGATCCAATTTAGAAGGATGGGAGAGTCCACTTGGCATAAACAGGTTAAGATTCGTAGAATGATAGCACGTGAGGATACTTTTTTTCAGCGCTACGCGTGAATGTATTGCGTGTGGGTTGCGTTTTTTTTTTTGTGAAACGTTTCCAACGCCTTTCATGAAAGGTATTTTTTAAGTTTTGTATAAATGTCGCGTCAGGTGCATTCACTGACATGTGCCTGCAATTATGTTTAACACGAATTTCGCTTGAAACAGAGATGTGCGTGGTTTAAAAGCAGAATAAGATTTAACATTATATTCCTTTTATATAGCCGATGTATTTTCTAAATGCATTGTATCACATAATGCCTTGCTTGAAAAAATGTTCGCTAATTTTATTTCGAAGAAACAAGATATGTCAAATAAATTCTGTATGACTGGCACAAGTAGCTTTATTAATTTAAAATAACAAATATTCCACAGCGATTGCATCTTAGCCGCTACATGGTTTGCTATTACTAAGTGTTTCAGAACGGCCAGAGATAACAACGAAATACATTAATGACAAACTATCAGTACCAAACTAAGCTCATATGCACGCAATTTACATGAACAGGTACCGTATTTTTTTCACGACTCTATTGCTCGCTATTCCATTCACAAACAACTCTGAACAGTAGACGGGTGACTGATTACCTGCATTAAGTACAGTGCATAGTCATCCATATGTTAACGTATCGTGAAGTCAAGACGTTCTTGGACAGCTTGAAAGTGAAGTGCGCGGGGCTTATCAGTTAATTAATTGAGTCACCTTGATGGGCCAGTCAGTTAGTCATCAAACCAAACTCACGGAGAATATTTAGTAATGCATATGATTTGTTATTGAATTAGCTTGTTCAGCGTTATGAAACATATTAATTCACAGCGAATCTGTTATTGCCGGTGGCTTGTTGGTACAAGTTATCAAGTATTAAGTTGGCCAATAAGAGCGAATTGCTGTATAATATTATAAAAACAAACGACTGTTTGATCTAATAAGAACAAACGACTATATTATCTTATAACACCGTATGTCTGTATAATCTAATAAGGTCACATGGACGTTAAATTGTATATGCTCATACGGTTGTATCACCAAAATAGAGTACACGGCTGTATAATCTTATAAAATACACGTCTTTGTAATCTAATAACAGCATATGGATCTATTATTGTCTAAGACCACACGAATGCATAATCAACAGCCGAGTCGTGCCAAAATAGGTCTTAGGACATCCGCATAATGGCATACTTTCCATTTCCGCACGACGCGGTAAAAATAATTTTAATAAATTTACTTATTCATTGTGACAAACAAGCTTCTACAAGCAGATAGGCCACTCCGCTTTATTTTATAACAACTTAGAGAATCGAGATCATTAAACCTAAAGCAATATTAATGTAGCTGTACACACACGAAGAGAAGAAGCCAACTAACTGTAACTTCAATAACACAAATCGTATCATTAGCTGTAAAAATTTCGATTGATTTGACATTTAAAATACTGAACTTTTATAATATACATTGTTTTTATTTGTTAGCATATAAATGTGTTTAGTCTGAATGGTAATATGTGTCTTGTTCTGAGAAAACTGGGCTTAATTCATGTGCGTAAAGTGTCGTCCCAGATTAGCCTGTGCAGTCCGCACAGGCTAATCAGGGACGACACTTTCCGCTTTAATGGTATTTTTAGTTTCAAGGAAGTCCCTTCTTACCGAAAATCAAGTTTAGGCGGAAAGTGTCGTCCCTGATTAGCCTGTGCGGACTGCACAGGCTAATCTGGGACGACACTTTACGCACATGAATTAAGCCCAGTTTTATCAGAACAAGACACATATTATAATTCAACTAAAAGAGTGTACTTAATATTTTCGGATATTTACTAATCCGTACTTCACCCTGTATTTATTATAAACGATAGAATACCACGTGACAATCTGCTGGTTCTTATATAGTGTTTATGGCATGCGATCTGCATTTTTCCGTTGTGATGTATATCGGGCCAGATCTTGAAACAAAATGAAAATGTAGGGCGTCACGGTATACATGTATAATCATTCTTTAATCGTTGCATTTTTTTTTGAGAAAGCACGTTCGCATGCTAAATGTTCTTCATCTAGACATCAATACGTGGTTGCACAAAAATGCAACGATAGTTTGAATAATTTATACAAACTGTTCAGAGCACTTAAGTGCTTAAAGACATGTCCAACTAGTTCAGTAAATGAAACAAATAATACATGTATATTTGACAATTGATATGACTTTTTAAAGACCATGTGCATAGCAAATATTTTGATAAGGGTTTAATTTATGAAGTAACAATATGCGGATTCAAACACGCTTGGTACGAAAATAATAAGCACTAACGAATTTCTGACGAACGAAATACATGCAGTAAGTATGATCACGTGTGCGTCGAGCCGCTTCTGAGAAATCGTAGGACTTCATTTTTTAAGTATCAAATATTTACTACGAGTATTGTGTTTAAATAACTTATAATTAGTTAAGCTAAAAACAAAAATATCATGATGTTATGTGCGTCTGTGTAATAACTCTATCCTTTACAACTACCCTCACTATTTGAGTTCATTCAATCGTTTATGAAACATGTGAATTTCAAATATGATGTATAGAAAAACGCGGTTCATTTAAAATTAAGTGTAGTGACTGCATTTATATGATATATACCGTTTTCTGTCCCAAAGCTTTTAATGCTATAGTGATCGTTGTGATACGTTTTTTTAAACGTAACACGTATATTTGTAATACAATACAGAGTTGAGTTCAAAATGACACCTCTGGTCGCAAACAGCAAAAGGGAGGTCACGGGTTCGATCCCCACCGTGGGAGCGTTCTTTAGATCCCCCCCCCCCCCCAAAGACACCAAGTACTGGTTCTAGGCCAAGGAAACGGACTCGAGAGCGTTTATATAAGCCCTAGGCTTTCGATGCAATCGAGCTAAAATAAATAGGTTTAAACTTAAACTAAACAGCATTTGATTTTTTGCCTATGGGAGTATGGCACATTGAGTGCCCCTTGACATTTCTGCTAAATAAAACCTTCCTGTGAAGACGTTGATTGTGTGTCATATTATTTTCGAAAACAACTTCACTCTTTATGTTATATGTAACTTATACATACATATACTAAAAACATACATGGCAATAATATAAAACGGCAAACGCAGTCATCAGTTCGAAACTAGTTTTTACAAAAGCAAAACATGCTGAACATGAAATACAATTCCGTTAAGTGAACGTCTGCGCAGGAAATTGGATTTTCTTTCGCTCGCTTATTCCAAGAAATCATTATTCAATCCTAAAAAAATGCAAAAGTGAAAATGTACATATATCCATTATCAAGACACTTTGTAAGGATTTCGCAAATTATTAGTAATGAAGTCAAATTTTTGAGAGAATTTTATTGAATTTCTGCGTTGTATTCAAGGAGATTATAGTTGCACACTGCCTTGCGGATGACAATTCTATTAGGCAGACGACGATTTTGAACGACAATATAAGCTAGTTTTGTATGATGGTAACGATTACATATTTCGTGGTGAGATTCGGTCAAAACACCATATGCAAGATACATTTAACGTTAGCGTGCGATATGGCTATGAAAACATATGTCTTTCATTGGGTTAGACCGTTAATTATAAGAACATCTAAGGGTAAACTCTTCTCGTTGTATAGCATGAATGAATGTGATTTAATTTTTAAAACGATCCGCGGCGATGTGAAAACTCGGCTATATGTATGTGCGTCAAGTATCGTCGCATATGAGATTGTGAAGAAAACGGAACAACGGGTACAGCCGTTCATTGCAGTGCTTGATTGTCCTCAAGAGGCAAACGAAGCCAATTAAAACACATAATATACGCGGTGAACGGCATTTGAATAATTGTTATTTAAGTGTAAATAATCTTCTTATATAATTTTTAGCATCTTCTTTAGTGAAATAAAAGGGACAATCAACAATATGACACTGTTTAAGGACACTTTATAAAAAGAAAAATTTATGATTCATCTGGAATAATATTAATAATTCTTTAGTCTGTTCGTGTGAATGACGGATCACGTTTCAGCACGGT
The DNA here is from genome assembly GCF_020536995.1 of Dreissena polymorpha. Lineage (NCBI taxonomy): Eukaryota > Metazoa > Mollusca > Bivalvia > Myida > Dreissenidae > Dreissena > Dreissena polymorpha. Next base: position 68,516,908 of record NC_068355.1, on the reverse strand, counting down.
AGTGTTTTAAAAATGCACCGTTGATATCTGATTACTTTTAGGCAGGCTTTCTGGGCTGCACAATAACAGTCGTCTGCCAATGTTATGTGAGACCCGCTGCAGTTTTTGACCTCATCTGTAATATTTTGGCAAAAAAGCGATACCAAAAAATCAGCTAAAGAGCTCTCGTAAGATTGGGACATCTGTCGTTAGTTAAACCATTGTGTTTAGTTTGTGTGTTAATTGTTGTTTGTTTGTTTGCTTGTGTGTGGGGTGTGTGCCAAGTTTTCGTTCGTATTCTTTGAATGAACAGTGGATACAATATTTCTTTGAATGTGCCATCCATGAACAATTCATTTTCTGCAGATTGTTCGCCTTCGCTCTAGGAAATATGCAACTTCAATATAACAATTGGGCCAAATGTCTGAATATCAGGCTCTTTTGCGATTCCAAAAGACGTTAACTGATATGAGCTGGTAGTTTTCACAAGGCTTCTCAAAAGATTTGTAATGAATCTACCTTAATACCACTCGTGTTATTGAACAACAAACAATTATATATATATATATATATATATATATATATATATATATATATATATATATATATATATATATATATATATATATATACAAGTTTTTATTTCTCATCAAGTTTTACGATGCGTCGGTAGATAACGTGACTTGTGTGTTCAAATTATTGACTGTAGTCCAATAAGACAAAACTGCCCCGCCTTATGGCGGTCATTTTGTCAACTGATCTGAATCAAATCTTACTTGTTTTAGAAATCATATCGAAACAACTACAGAGCAAGTTTCATTAAGATTGTGCATACAGACGTCAATTCTAAACTGTAAACACGATTTAAGTTTCATTTGACACAGAGATAGTTACCTAGTTGTTTTACTCCACGTGACCCAGTTTCACAGTGTTCTGGGATGTGACCCAGTTTCACAGTTTTCTAGGATATAACTTGGATATTCGGAGCAAGGTTGATCCAGATAAAAGGTAGGGCCTTTACAGCGTTTGCAAGGCAAAATATTGATGACCCACAACGTAACACGTACGTCGGACGACAAAGACTGACTAAAAGCGACCCCAAATGCTGGCCATGAGCACATTTTGCTCAGGTTGGTCTAAATGCATGCACGATTTTCAATAGTTGTCGCAATGCAAATTGTACTTGTAGTTCTGTTAGAACCATGGACCACTACGACTTCGACTTCGTTTAGATTGGTAGAATAAATAACGACGTCACTATTCTTGCATCGATTATCAAAAGTAAATAAATTAGCATACCTAGATGATATTATATAAGAATCATAATGTTGTCATTAGAAATTGTGTTTTAATTTAAATAAAATTACCTGTACTGTGTTATATTTGGGTTTAAATGAGGTATACCATTTATAAAATCTAATGTATACTGATGAGTCAGTGAAAAATACTTTAAAAATGAAAAAGCAGTCTTTGGGCCTTAGTTGGACGAGGACAAACACGTTTCTGTTTACGCTGCTAGTTTACAAGTTTGACGGCACTACAAAAAATATTGCGTTAATTAATGAATTCGTGGCGATTCCGGACTTCGGCATAATGTCTTATCTTGAAAATGTGTCTCCTTTTATTTAATTCAAAGAACCGTACGTACACTTTCTGTACTTGTCAGGTGTCTCCAATAAACAATTGTATACATTATGCACAAATGATTTATTAACATATTCAAGGATCGTACATTTAATGAGACGTTTTTAGTACAATGCTCTGTATAACATATATAGGTCAATTGAATGCAAACCGAGACCGCAGTCTAAATTGTCGGCGCTAGAAAATATGTAATCTGTATGCATCGTATATACCGGTACATGTAGGAATAGTGCACAGTGGTCTTCAAGTCACCATTTTGTTGAAATGAATTATGCAGTTTTGCTTTGATCATGACATTCATGAATATCTCATCTCTGTACGCTGTAAATATTTGTTCTCGAAAACATACAACTTTATAATCCCTTGAAATCAATAGACATTATATTTCACATTGCATCAGTGTTTCATTCTTGTCATATGTATCTCATGTAAAGCATTACGATGTAATCGTCACTACCGGTATATTTAATAGACCTTAACGTGTTAAAATGAGAAAAAATGTCTTTTTTATTAATCATGCATCGATTTATTGACAATACTTTTGTTCTACATTCAGTGATAAAGAGTTATAATTCAGGGATGTGCTTAATGCAAGTGTGTCTAAATTGGTTTTTGAAACGGACAATACGTTGACTGGCAATCGATTTATTTCACACTATACTATGTATCTCAAAAGTCTCGATTATTTAAATATTTAATCTGTGGCAAATATACTGCGTCATCATTACATTTCCTGGAGCCGCATAGTGACGCACAAACAGTTAGCCCAGATTTACCCTAAATGAGGCTAATGTAATAGTCGGGATGACAAAACCCCACAGAAGAATTTTCGTTAACACTTGGTTTCATGTCAATTATAATCTGCGTTGTGAACAAAACGAAGTACATCAAAGTTCATACTGTAGAATTAATTAAAATTGTAAACTACAAAAACAGACGTGTCATAAAATGTCAGTTTATTACAGGCCTGTCTCGCCTCAAATGTATTTTAGAAGGAAAAAAACGAAATTTGAAAATTTGTCACAATGTTATTCTGTTGTTAACAAATTAAGATATTCATGAAAGTCAGGAAAGCCAAAAGCTTGAACACTCTTACTAATATACGACTTGTTTGCACTTTAATCGCATGCAAAGTAAAAACAGCCTTATTTTTTTAATTATACGCACGCAAACAGAAAAAACAAAAGCGTTGTCGCATACAAAACAGCAATTCCCTTACGGTAAGTTGTTTGAGTGCGAACAGGATCTTCAAGAGTTTTATTAACCTAGCTTAAGTACTTTTCAGGATAATCGTATGTATATTCACCATATAGTTTTAGTTTTAACTTACAAGTGTATCTATAGCCGCAACAGCCACAATTTTATGCAGCGAAAAAAACCTGAAATAAGCAAATATTTCTAAAATGGCAATCTTTCCACATCCTGAGTTTCATCGACCTTGCTAAAGTTCGTTTAGAATTATTGCAAGATCAAGGACAGACTGACGAAGAATATTAAAATAACTGACAAAACTGACGGACCAATAATACAAATAATTCAGCTATTTGCAGTTTTCATATTCTAGTTTTCAATGATTGCTGTTTTCATAGTATCTGAAACCTTACCAACCAAAAGTATTTTGCGACCGAAAAGAAAAGAAATCACGAGTATATTCACCGTATGGCTATATATTCACATACACAATTTCATCTGCTCTTCTTGAGTAACTTTTGAGTAATGGCATATCCGTAGTTTTTAAGTTTCAATTATTTATTTTCCCACAACATATATTGTGGTGAGGAAATAACTTAAATAACGTGCAAATGAATCATATTGTCCTCTATCCACATAGCATGTATCATAACAGCTTAGGTAATTTCGGGCACGGACACTCGCAATGAAAACAAGGACAAACTGAGGGATACACCTATAGTGCCCGACGGTTATACCGATAATGAACAATAAAGATTGAAACTAGGTTTTTAACTCGAAAAAACGTGGAATCAATAATAAAAATAAACAACATGCATGTTTTGCTTAAACCAATATTCTTCAGCCTACAGATATTTATTCCGCGCGTAGATTAGTGGAAAATGGGCTGATTTTAAAAAAATTAGAAACGACTTTTTAAAAACCGATAAAAGAATTCATGATCAGCCTTTGTTGAAACTACTTCAAAGTAGTGAAGCAAGACGTTTTGTACCAGCCCTCACGAGTGTGCCCCTCGGACGATACGGTACCCATCAAGCGCGAGTCTGGTCTTGGTGCCCCTCGGACCATACGGTACCCATCAAGCGCCAGTCTGGTCATGAAGAATGTGATCTGTTTATCACTCAACATAACATCCCAGCCCTAGATTGTTTGCTTGAGTAAACAAGTCGGTCAAAAGAAACATACTTAAGGGTAAATCAAGCCCGTAAAACATGGTCAATACGTGTTTCCATGCATACCTCTTCATGCCTGCTGCGAAATCGTAAACACAAATCTGGATTGTGAAAGGAAGCTTGTGATAGTTCCATTATAACACCTCTAACCTCCAAAACCTTGCATTAAGATGCTTTCAACTATGTAAACGCATGATGTTTAGATGATTACATTATTTATCCTCTGGAACCTGTCAGCGTCGACACGGTAAGATAGTGTATCATTAAAAATGCAATGATACAAAAGTGAAATAGGCAAGGGAAAACTATTTTCTATGTGCGCAACTTGAGATTCATCAAATTACATCCATTTAAATAAATTAATGTTTCTTAGTAAAAAAAAGAACAATTGTGTGCAATAAACATACATTGTATGTTAAAAATATATTATAGAGTTAGCTTTCTGGTAACATCTGCATGATAATGATGTGAGGTGGATACTTTTCAGAAGTAAAAAAAATGCAAAATGCACTTTGTTATGTGCGTTAGTGTTTGGGGTTATTGTCAAGTGCGTTTGATTTGTGCCTCCCTTTTCGATGCAGCTGAAGTTTCACTTGCTGTTTACGTAAGTAAATACTTTTAAACATTCCGAGAAATATAGCCTTGGTAAGGGGCATTATATAAATGTCGGATATACGAAAGCCATGCTGGTTGAAAGTGTCAGATGATTAATCCACACATATATATCAATGTGTAATACATCAGTAAAACCTTTAAAAGATAGTGTATATCTTAAAAACTTCTAAACACATGCAGCACACAATACGTCTTTCCTACAACATCTATTTCATAAAATTTGCATAAAAGCAGGACTGTTTCTCAAGTAAAACCCATTTTCAGTGCTTCGTGCCGAAGGAAGCGCTAGACTAGTATAACAAAAATGCACAAACTTGTTGTATATGGATATTGCACGTTTAAAGAGACATCCTCTGTGAAAACGGTGCTTATTGCATGTGCGCCAAGTGTCTTCCCGGTTTAGCTACGCATTTCGCACAGGCTTATCAGGGACGACACTGTCGGCTTTTATGGTATTTACCTATTAAAGAAAGTCTGCTCTTAGCGAAACTCCGGAAACTATCCTTCTAAGTTTAGCCTTTGCGTACTGTGCTAATCTGGGACGACGTTAACTGCAAATGCATTAAGCCCCATTTTGAAGAGTGACACTCAAACTTCCATGGGAGAGTTCTCATTCAGTGAGTTTGGCAAGAACGTTATGCAAATAATATAATCAGTGCACAAGTAGCATGCTAGATTATGCATAAGTTTAAATAAACATCAGAACATCGAGTACCTACTTCGGGTGTGTTACCCTGATAAAGTTTTTCTTATAAAAACACCTTCAGTTAATGTTCGCGAATTTTGTTTGTTCTTATACGGAAACAACAATGACATGCTTACTTTTATCATATTTGTTTTAATGGAAAACAAATAAATATAAATTCATTAACGCAAGTTGATTACAGCGTACTGGGACATCTTTTATTCGGTCAGTTTACCATGGCAATTTCTGCTTGTAGTTGTATTTGGTTGATTTGAATTTATGAAGTTAGATAGTGACAAATATACGGCTTTCGTGAGCACTATTTATTTGAGGCACAATTTGTGGTAATAGATTTATTTTCGTGAAAAAAAAACATGCACGTAAAGGTGAAATCGATTGGTAATTTAAAATTGTATACATTTATACCGATCCCCATTACCTATCCGTTTATCTTATACAGTCTATTTGTAAAAAGATCTTGAGACATAATGTGCGCCCTACGTACTATATGTGTGATGAAGCAGAAAACACAGAAGTCTGCTTTTTGTCGTGGTCCGCCATATCTAATTCCCCAGAACACTGCATGCTGCAACGTTTGCATGGATTAAACGCTTGTAATTCAAACCTCTTACTGTGAGTGTCCTTAATCTAATTTATAAACCCGTAAAATGAGAATTACCTTCTGATTCTATAATATCGGAAAATTTCACAGGCATCAATTTGGAATGGTAGCTTGGCCCCTTCACCATGTTATGGTCATTAGCTAAACTGATGTTATTTACAGATACTGGAATTTTGATAAGCATTCTAGTGGTTGACCGTACATGAAAACGGCGCTGTTCTTCCATCAGACTTGCCGCTAAGACTGTATTAAACCATGCTTGAAGCGTTTTTCTATCCCTATGCTCTTATGGTTTCCCTTTTCAATAATTAACAGAGCGGTCATAAGGTTAAACACTTGAAATTATTGCTATTTAATGTCTTAGAACTGATGCTTCGCGTACAAATATTTGTGTTTTGTAAGTGCGTCTCAATACATTAATAAGTTTATTCATGCATATAATTATAATAATATGAATATCAGTTGGATTACCATGAAGTTATATCTTGAGTGTACTTAAGCCTTATTCTTGGTATCACTTGAAATCGCCATCGTCCACAATTCATAACACAAACGAACAAGTTGTATGCCTAATTGAGTCTCGTTCTCTGAAAACTTGGCTGAATGCATATGCGTAAAACATCATCTGAGATTGGCCTATTATGAGCACAAAAGCTTAACCCTTTGCATGCTGGGAAATTTGTCTTCTGCTGAAATGTCGTCTGCTGAATTGCTAAAATTAGCATTTTCTTCGATTTTAATTCAAAGAATACTATCAGAATAGCAAACAGTTTGGATCCAGATGAGACGCCACGTTGTGTGGCGTCTCATCTGGATCCAAACTGTTTGCAAAGGCCTTCAAAATTCGGTTCCCGCACTGAAAGGGTTAACAGGGTCGACACTTTCCGCGTTAAGACTTTCGTTCAAAGCAAGTCTCTTCTAAACGGAAAACCAGTCGAGAAAGGAAGTGCACAGAACCAGTCGAGAAAGGAAGTGCACAGAACCAGTCGAGAAAGGAAGTGCACAGAACCAGTCGAGAAAGGAAGTGCACAGAACCAGTCGAGAAAGGACGTGCACAGAACCAGTCGAGAAAGGACGTGCACAGAACCAGTCGAGAAAGGAAGTGCACAGAACCAGTCGAGAAAGGAAGTGCACAGAACCAGTCGAGAAAGGAAGTGCACAGAACCAGTCGAGAAAGGACGTGCACGGGCTTATTTGTGATTTCACGTTACGCAGTATGCTCAGTTTTCTAGAATTAAGTTCGAATAAATATATCAAAGAATGCTCCAAGCCCCAGACATACACTCCTCTCATCACCGAAATTATTCGGAACAATAACCGAAAGATGTAAGTGTAATGACTCTTTTACAAAATTAAATGAATGGTTGTCAAATGCGAAAGGGGAAAGAGGTGTTCGTATCGCAGATGAAGCGAATACAACACTAGCGCATAATCAAAACTGTTGTATTCCAGATGATGAACATCGTTATCCTGCCAACGTTATCTATGCACGCACACATACATCTTTAAAAAATAAATCATCTTAGAGCGATAAAGGGTTCATACGTTAACGCTAACAAGCTATCATTTACCACCCGATTTAAGTTTATTGTTGACGCGCTATTTTATAGCAGAAGTATGTAAATGTAAACGGTTACACTTATGGAAATGTACTAAGAAATAAGTTTGTATCTGATTATTTGTCTTCTTTGCGATTTGTTTAATATAGAAACGACTTGTTTAACATAGGTAATTATTTAAGGTTGGGATGTTATATTTAGGAATAAACACATCACATTCTTTAAAGCGAGGATGTTGATACAAAAGGTATGGCCGAGAGGGCACCAACCCAAGGTCTAGTACAAACGTTACTTTAACAGACAGCTGAGGGTAATGTAAACAAGGTCTGACCGTGCATTCTGGTTTCAGTTTTGAAGGAACCGTATTAAAAGAAATGTACTGTCAATAAATACGGTGCTGGAATTTAATACTGGTCATCAATGTAACCAGTTTTTTGCGAAACATATCATAGAAAGTTTATGTGATTTAATAACAAACATGCTTTTAAATTATGCACGGAATATCACCTTTTATGAATTTATAATTGCGCATAATATACACATAATTATGTATTTTATATATATTAACTTTAAATTTGTACAATTTTGAACATTTGGTCTTTGATTTCATGAATACACGGACACATACATATTAAGTTATCAAAAGCTGTACATAACATTATCTTTGATAAAACATACAAGGCGAGAAAGGCATGCTAAAAGTTGACATTCAATTACACATAAATGTTTGTCGTTAACAATTGAATGAATGAGCTAGTATGAACTTTGATGTAATAGTTTTTTTTATACACAAACGAAGTTTCAGGGGGTATATAGGAGTGAGCTTGTCGTTCGGTCTGTCGGTCTCTCTGTCGGTCCGTATTAAGTGTCCGCTCTCTTATTCAAGTTGTTTGCATCCGATCTTCACCAAACTTGGTCAGATGTTGTATCTAGATGATGTCTAGGCTAAGTTCGAATATGGGTCATGCCGGGTCAAACCTAGGTCACGGGGTCACTTAGTGCGTTTTTTAAAATTCAGCATGGTGCCCGCTCTCTAATTCAAGTAGTTTTCATCCGATCTTCACCAAACTTGGTCAGAGGTTTTTCTAGATGATCTTAAGGCAAAGTTCGAACATGGGCCATGCCAAATCAAAAACTAGGTCACGGGGTCACTTAGTACGTTTGACACATTAAGCATGGTGTCCGCTCTCTAATTCAAGTTGTTTACATCGGATCTTCACCACACTTGGTCAGAAGTTGTATCTAGATGATGTGTAAGTCAAGTTCGAACATGGGCCATGTGGGGTCAAAAACTAGGTCACGGGGTCACTTAGTGCGTTTTATACATTAAGCATGGTGTCTGGTGTTTTTTGTGAAGACAACATGCAAAATATTTTGTGTCAATGCGGCATGTGGGGGTATTCGCCACATGTGTGACAAAGCTCTAGTTGGCAATTAAAAGATTTGAATCTTGATCTTGGAAAACGGGGTTTAATGCATGTGCGTAAAGTGTCGTCCTAGATAAGCCTGTTCAATCCACTCTCCGCTAAAATGTGATTTTCGCTTAAAATACTTCTTTAAAACGAAAAACACGAAGACCACTTTGGCAGAGCGAGGCCGCAGAATGGCGTCAATATTTCTGAGAATTATGGCCGTAATAACAGTTTCAAAACAACGGCATTGTCCGCGTCAAACCAAGGACATAAATATCTCGATGTTTTAAGAGGAAAATGTTTTTTCTTATATAAACAGCAAGTAGGACGACACATATTAAAGTCTTTAGAGTCCTTTAGAGACACGAAAATATAATCCAGTCGCAGCAGACGACGTGCGTTATGCTGAAGATTTATGGAATTCGCGTTTAACGGCGTCATTTTATGCAACCGGTCTTATTTTTGTCAAACCCCAAAGTTTCCGAAACAGAGACATAATTATTATTATTATTATTCAATATAAGTCATTATCTGTTTGTTTTTTACTTGATATACATGTCTGTATACAGTGTCATGTTATTTGTTATGTCTATAATATGCAAAATGCGTTTTAATGTTACCCCAATAACTGCGATATGTTTAGCTTATTCTCCGGGAACAGTGCATTATCCGAGTTGAAACACGATCTTTATTAACCTATTTTTGTTTTGTCTGTATTTCTAGACGAAACAAACTCGTTAAATGAACGCCTGAACAGGGAGTTTCGTTGCCTCATGATGTCCAAGAGTCGATTGTTAAAATCATCTCTCATTTTTTCACGACGAAGACACACAGATAGATATCAGAAAAACGTTGTATCACGTGATGCTGAAGTCTGCAGTCTTTGTTAATATTACTTCATTGTTTTAAATATAATTCAACAATAATGATGCGAAAAATTAATTGGCTTTGTTAAACCTATGAGTTTTAACAAAATGTTCAGTTAAATCATGTTAACGTAAGACTTATTGCAGATTTATTTTCGAAATCTTTTAAATTGATTATCTGAAAAGCCACTATGTGCCGATCATCTTATAAATATGCAGGAAACAAAAGAACTTTGGTAATCAGTATTTCGCCCTTAAAATTCTTCAAAATTCGGGTTGTGTTTTGTAATTTATAAAATACCAAGAATTGTTTTGGATTCCATCGTTTTACCCAACATATAGCAAATAATGTTAACTGATATCGTGTCTTGAACGTAGGGATCCCAATGGTAATGGTAACGGAACTTTGAGATCAAACGCGATAGGTTACGCAAAATCCCGGTTGGGAGACTCAAGAAAACGTACGTGTATCTCAAGAGTTTGAGACATGCTTGTAACATATATATATCCTTGCCTTATCATACAAAGCCATTCGAAGGGCTTGGCCGCGATCATTCTTATCGGGCGAGTGTCTAGATGTAATAAATACACGAACCCTTCTTTGAAAAAGAAAGACAGGGTTTGTTAACAACCAGTTTCTGGTCCCGAAAGTCAACGCTCTCTTTGATTTGACCAGATTGCCTATCAACGGTGTTATGGTTCAAATCGAGTCTATGCTGAGTGTGTTGAAACATGATTTAAGCTTCTTTTTTCGTTTGAGGCAATGTCTTAGACGATTTCGTAAAAGTATTTACGCGAACGCTTATCATTTTGGGGATATAAAGCAACAAGATTTCACACGTATTATCAGCGTTGTATAACATATTTCGTATGACGTGTGTAGTGTATGATGTTTCCTCGTTCTTTTTCTGGAATATTACAAATGATAGACCACAACTGTGTGTCTGAAATGGGTGTATCAAACAGCACTCTATTTTTAATTCCGAACGTATCTAGCGTAACACTGGAGAGCGACTAGCCACTAATCTAATTTGCTTGCAAGTATTTTAGATGCGAAACGCACGAAAGCAGACAACACACCCAGCGATCCATAACCGACACGTGCATTTTAACTCAACCGATACATGCGCGCAGATAGTTTATAAGGGTTTCCAGGGCAAACCGTGCGAATGTTCATTTTCAATGAATGCCATACTGTTAGTTTGCACTAGTATAAAATACCTTATCAAATCAGTATAAATAATTGTACTCGCGTATTTTAAGTAGTCCTGTGATAAGCCCCTACGATGGAATTTAAGGAAATGCATGGAACTTACGGAAATGCTTCAGTCTCTATGTTTTTTGCCTTATACGTTCAGATCTTAAGATAGATATTTATCGTTAATAATTAATAATTAATTTGTAAGCAGAAACATGGGATTATACCAAGAAATGCACGCAATATAACAATCTGGAGCTGTGTGAATAAAGACGATGCTATTGCAGCTGCATAAAAATATTTGCCGCGTTCTTTGAAAACAACACGTTCTAATCAGGAACGACCGCTTATATGGAATTTTTCGTTGAAATTGAGTCTCTTTTGAACGAAAATGCAGTCTAGACGGAAAGTGTCATCTCCCATTAAACTGTGCGGTTGGATATGTAAATCTGGGAATACACTTTACGCAAATGCATAAAGCCTGGTTTTCCCAGAGACAGGCTCGATTGTCCACTTACTTAAAAAACGCAAGTGGGTGTATGTGGAACGTTTTCATTCGACCTTTAGTTTACAAGTAATATAATATATATATATATATATATATATATATATATATATATATATATATATATATATATATATATATATATATATATAAAAACTTAGCTCTTTAATAAAAAAAACAATTAAAACTATTAACACACATTTGTGAACATTTTATAAAATGAAATACTTTACGACAAAAACTTTATGTTCAGTGTGTATTGTCAAACTGAAGTTGAATTAGATCACTACTGCCATTCTCCCTACATAGCGAGTTGAAAGGCGGGTCCCTAACTGGGCTTTAGTCTCACATATTGGCCGAGAAAAGTTCATATCTTCGCTCAAACAATCGATGCTTTCACACTATCTGAACCTAAATGGAATACTTCTCCGTCATAAATGAACCATCATATAATTGCTTCACGAGGTTCTTTATGGCCACATTTTATTGTTGAACTGCACGATTCAAATTAAGCTGAATAACACTTTACAACATTTACTGTTTACTGTAAACTAAATATATATGTATATATGTGTAAAGACTATGTATGAGAGCTGTAAAGTAATTTAACCCTTTGCATGCTGGGAAATTTGTCGTCTGCTACAATTTTGTCTGCAAAATTTCTAAAATTAGCATTTTCTTCGATTTTTTTTCAAAGAATACTATCAGAATAGCAAACAGTTTCGATCCTGATGAGACGCCACGTTTTGTGGCGTCTCATCTGGATCCAAACTGTTTGCAAAGGCCTTCAAATTCCGGTTCCAGCGCTCAAAGGGTTAAGTTGTGATCAATATTGAACTTCTTGCTTGCTAAGGTTAAGCGTCAGTCTTTAATATCGGTAAATTACTAGTAAATGAAACGTTTGGATTGATGGTTAACATTATAATTACATGGATGCTGTGCATATTTACAATAACACAGCACATATACACTTTAGCAGTACCTCGAGCAGTGTGGATTAATAATTGCCGATGCATCGCATTCCACACAAGAATTTGACCAACATTATACCACGCTATACTGACATCGAATGCAATAACCCTTAAGTACTTAATTAACATGTGGTCACTTGGTCAAAACATAGTCATAAATTGCAAAAGGCATCCGAAAATTGACACCTTGACTCATTACGTCCTAATTATCTCTCCATTTGAAAGTCTGCAGTGTAATACCTCCGCCTAAGGTGGCGGTCCATTAATGGACGGGATGGACATTTTAACTACAAACTTTGAGGGATGTGTGATTTGCACAATTGTCAGGACACTCGTGAATTTCGGTTTCAACCTGTCCACTTCTGACTTGTTGTCTGCCTTATGATCGTCTACATTTCGTAAATCGCTCATAAATGTACATACGATGCAGATCAGTATAAAAGTATATTTGAAACATGCATCTATTAAGCGCGTTAGGTACAAGCGTGCAATACGTGTCCGCTCTTTGATCGCTTGAGGTGACCTCTCCAGTCATCTAAATTGGCGGCGAGATGTATATATGATGCAATTATGGATTGATGGTGAACATGATGAAATGATCATCATCATCATCATCATCATCATCATCATCATCATCATCATCATCATCATCATCATCATCATTGATCATCATCATTGATCATCATCATCATCATCATCATCATCATCATCATCATCATCATCATCATCGATCATCATCATCATCATCATCATCATCATCATTGATCATCATCATCATCATCAATCATTGGTTATCGATGAAATTGTTATAATAAAATCAATATCAAGTGAAACGACACCTGGAATAGCACAAATTTAAGTGAACCGTCTTAAAAATATTTGTTAAATCATGTTGTATTTCATTCTGCTGGTTTTGGCGATTATTTTTATGGTGTTGTATCACTGGTGTTCAGTCGCCAAGTAAAGCGGCGATCTATAAGAAGTTCTTATCATAATTAGGTGTGAATGTGAGTACGGCTTTAGTAAAACGGGTCTTTACAGACTATGCGCAAATAATCCCTGATTAGCCTGTAAAGTCCGCAAATATTTCAAACAGTACTGAACACAATGCGCGGTCAACATTCATTTTAAAACACGGGTATATATGTTTATTTCTGAACTGCCTTTATACATTACCTGTAGACAGAAAATCATCGCTTGATTCCCAAAAAAGTGAGTAAACATTTATCAACAAGGACATTGATTGAAATTCGTCGATTGTCTTGCCACTGCTTTAAACGTTGGGCCCAATGATTCGTGACAATGCGGTTTATAATGAAACGCGAGTATTGAAGTACTTGGGGCAGTCAATTAACATGAGTGTTAATCAAGGCCTTGTGGGTAGTATAGCAGTCGTTCTGTCGTAACAGAATAACTGTGATCCAAAACAGATTTACAATGAATTATTCATTTATGCGTATTTCATGCGTCATTTAATCTGAATAACAATCCCCACATGGTATTGACTGACATAGAAATACTTTAACGCTGTTTTCTTTTTAAAATTTAAATATGCAAGCCTTCAGTATTATTATATGAATAACGCATGACTGACATGTTGACAGTAAATAATACCAGCGTACCAGTGAACACTTCTGACATATAGATGACAGCGGAACAGACGTGATAATACTACCAGGAAGTTCGGTAAAATAACATTACTTTGACAAAACGCATAACCAAGTTAACGGTTATCTTAGCCCGCAACTATTGTGACATTGCGATTATAAAGGAACTACGGAAGTGTGGGTTAAAAATGAATCCAATAATGACCTCATCCAGCCGCCAATGTGGGCACTATGGCTTTTTTTAAATTACACATAATTTTACCATTATGCTGTCCGTTAAAGATGTAATATAACCTGGCTAAGTTGCGCTGTACTTTCTTTCTCAAAATTCTCTTAAAATTGCTTATTTCTTGTCTAAATGTATACGTATAATATTTGCATCAATTTTGTTTCTGCCACTAAATTTAAATGTATTACCAGTACTTAAATAATTATATTTCCCATTTAACTTCAACAAGGCAGAATGAAAACATGTCTACGGCATCAAAGTTTAACCCATTTATGCCTAGCGTCCTGAAAAAAAGGACATTGCAAACAGCGTAAACCCAGATGAGACGCCGCATGATGCGGCGTCTCATCTGGGTCTACGCTGTTTGCTTAAAGGAATTTCTGTATGAATTGTTCTTAAAATAGAAATAAATATACCAGACATCCATAATTTGGGAAATAAATTGATCCAATTTAGAAGGATGGGAGAGTCCACTGGGCATAAATGGGTTAACTGTTAGGAATACGTTTATGCAACGAATAGACGCACGGAAGTAGTAAAGTAGCAATAATGTATGACTCAATGATGTTAGCAAAGCATTTATCATTTCAACAACGGAGCCGTGTAACGCTACAATGAATAACGTATTGTTAAAAGCGGTTGCTGTCATGTCTGGTGTCATGTATTGCACAATTTTTAAGCCAAGTTGTAACATGTAAACCCTTTGTAAGACGAACGAACTTGTGAAATGTATACTGGTGCTAAAGGTTTCAATGAATCTTAGTAGGTAACGATGTTTAATTTGACATTTGCATGAGGTGGCGGGGTATGAATCAACATTTTTTAAAGACTTGTACGACGATGTTCGTATTTTATGAGAACATAACATATTCACTAGTAGCCGCTATGTTTAATGTTGTGTGTAATTTTGTATTATACTCTAGATTGTATATAGCGAAGCGAATGACGTTGTCCATACAGACCCCCTTTCATTACGATCGTTGTGTGGTTTTAATGGCAATTAGTATTGTATGTACCTTTCATTGCCCCGACATTAACAAACTAATGTTTATGTATTATATACAATAAGCCTGTGTCAAAAGTGCTATAAATGGTAACAGTACTTTGTCTCTTTCAAGTCTGACTTCCTTTCAAGTTCGCTATATTATCAACTGTTTGCACTATCTATGATCTCACATCACAGGGCTCACATGATAGTATCTTATTGATTTCCTTATAACACCCCATTTTAAAGTCCCATATCGACATAAACCAACATGGTAAATGTCTAGCGCTGACTTATACACATATATTTAACAGATACAAGCACACACAAAAATAAATATTAACAGCGCTAAATATACGCCATTCTATATTTATTGTATTCATTGAGTTAAACGACTTCATGTTTAACCTTACATGCTAAATGTACTTCGAGTTAACCAACAAACTCATTACAGTATGGCGCTTTCTATATAAAATTGCAGATAAATTATATTAATTACAGAAGAATTATCAAAATGTTATCCGAAACAAGTAAAACATTCGTTATTCATCAAAAGTTCAACATACCACTCCTAAGGGCATCCGGTCCGTGTTAAGGACAGATTGTTTTTAACGAATCCGAATGGCGTTTGAATGTCAAGCATGATTCAGTTATGATTCAAATGCAATTTGTGGTCAAATATTGAAGTGATACAGTAATATAAATGCAACATCTTTATGAAATCGATACGATTTAATTAAAAAAAATGAACTTGATGTATTTAATGAATGCAACCATGCATTCTGCAACCGTTATTCATATGTATAAAGACTGTTTACCGGTAAATGAATTGAATGAAGTTATATTGTGAATAAAGTACATTCTAGATAAGTTCCAAAAATCATACATTGTGCGCGTACTGATGACCATTGTTTGAATTTTACGAATATCCAAAATCTATAATAGGTCACGAATATTTTTATAATATTAGCACAGAGTTGTTTCTTATTATGGTTTGCAATTGTTTGTCAGAACCATCAATTGCTTATTGGGTTTCACAACTCACTACCTTTGTGAGAAAACTAGGCATTAGGCATGTGCGTAAAGAGTCGTTCCAGATTAGCCTGTGCAGTCTGCACAGGCTAATCAGAGACGACACTTTCCGCCTAAACAAGATTTTCGGTAAAAAGGGACTTTCTTTAATCGAAAAATACCATAAAAGCGGAAAGTGTCGTCCCTGATTAGCCTGTGCGGACTGCACAGGCTAATCTGGGACGAAACTTTGCGCACATGCATTAAGCCAAATTTTCTCAGAACACGACATATATTATGATTTAAAACGGCTAAAAATGATACAGTTGTTACTGCTTTATATGAATATCGCACATTGACGTTACGTTTCTCCTTGTTTGCTCTTGTATAACGAGCTTAACATTTGATATCGTTATTGACATTATCTAAATAATTTCCTCCCAGAAATTGTAAGTCCCAAAATAAAATAGATCCAGGATTTATATTTGATACAGCACCTCGGCACTTTGTTTACGGGGATTAAACTAAACTAGCAACAAATATATAATATTAATATGTTTTAGATGAAACAATGGAGATCTGTTGTACAGCAATGGCATAGACTGAAACGCATGGACGACAATAGAATTAATAGTAAAGTGTTCTCAAAATGTTGTCATAGAAGTAATAATAACTGCAGAAATTTGAAATTCTATGATAAATCTTATTTCAAAAGTATTGATATGTTGAATTATCTTGATGATTGTGCAAAATTACCTCAAAGCAATTATGTAATATTGAAGAATATGTTACCATGAATAAATACATAGAACAGTGGAAAGATTCAATACAGAGTGAACAAGGTCCCTCCCGTACTGGTAGAAACAAACTTAGAACATATCGTATTTTTAAGCATGATTTTGATACGGAAAGTTATGCGAAATTCTAAAATGCCCATAAAATATAGATCTGCTTTTGCTCAATGCCGGTGCGGGGTGGCACATATTTGACTAGAAACTGGAAGATATGTGAATTTGCCTGAAAAATAACGGTTATGTCCAATATGGAATTTACCAATCGAACATGAGATTCATGTAATACTTAAATGTTCTACGTATGTTGACGATAGAAATGTTTTATTACGTAAGGCCACAGAAAAAGACAACAACTTTATTAAAAACGTAAGACCATTATAAACTTTATTTCTTTTTTCCAATGAAATTGTTATGTATGAGATTGCCAAAACCTGTTACAAAATGCTTCAGTCTAAAAATAACTATTTGTATAGATAGTCTAATTGGGCAGTAGGGTTGGTCTGTTGTATGCTCACTGGCAGTGTCTTGGCCTTGGTCAATTGGTCTGTGTTGCAACCCCTTGTGATTAACACCAGTGTACATGCCATGGATTATGCCTTTATTTCTTGATAACACTATCAGATATTTAGATTATTCTTTCTTTTAGTCTTACTTGATACTACTGTTTACATAGTGTACAAGGAAACATTATAATTTCCCAAGAATATGATATAGTAAATATCAGTGGTGCTAATCAGTTCACTTCAGGCCTGGCCTGGAGTGATATGTGTTTTACCTACATTTTACAATTTTGGCAATGGTCACAATATGTCATTTAAGTATCTTAAAATTCTTGTTTTTAAGGCAGTTTTTAATCTTATAAATGACAGTTAAGATTAGCACTACTGATATTGCTTTTAGTTAACTGTACAGTTGTTGCATTTCTGAATGCATTATGTATATACTCCATTCAGTAATTGAGTTATCTTGTTGTTAAAATGTCAGATACATCTACATATATCAAGATGATAACATTTATATTGCATACATAGGTTAAATGGTAGTTGATCTACCAATACACTAGGTTACCAACAAGACAATTTTATCAATATACATGTGTATACTCATTCTTAACTTTAGTGGTCAACCACTGGCTTTGTCACTGAATAAAACGTAATTCATTTTAGCTCAATTGCCATTACTTAACTTATAATCAAGAGCCACACTCTAGACTCACTCACTCACTCACTCACTCACTCACTCACTCGTATTCATATAACCTACCTAAGCCCCACTCATACAACTCTTATTCACACAGTCACACTCACTCATTCACTCACGGAATACATGCACTATCTTTAACCATAAATGTGTTCTCTGTATTATATATACAAATTGTTATAGTCTCTTATAATTCAAATTTGAATGGCCATTTACAGATGTTGTTATACATGTGTTTTTATATCTTGTATATACTATGTTGTACATGTAAATGGGTGAGACTGAAATAAAATAAAATATATACATTAATAACTAAACACACAAGTACGTGTGTAACATAGCTACTTCATTTCACTAGAGTCTTGGGGAAATACGTCGCTTTCACTTTCTCAATTTTGCCTAAAAGCGCTTTTTTTTATAAATATCATCCAATCAACGATGGTGAATTCCGGAGGATGTTTAAAATAACGTTGCAATAAAAAAGGTGTCGGTCTATTGACCAGTTGGTCGGGAGTTGGTACCTCACGCTGGGATCTTTCCAAAATCGTTTCTCAATGCAACCATGTACTGATTCAGCCAATAAATCAGACACGAGTGTTTCTTAGTAAGCATTGGGCTTCGATGCAATTGAACTACTACAGGTACCGGTAAGTTCAAACTTAAAGAACATGTTTTTGGCTTTCCTTTACTTATGGGTAGGTGAATGCCCATATAAATAATGGATCGAACAAAGCGGTTGTGACTCAACGGATCAACCGAAATGGTCTTCAACTTTCTCCAACATTAATGAATCTCGATAACAACCGCGTTGGCACTTAAACAATACTTAAAAAGCTACATTTATTGTGCAACAAACTCGATAAGTCGATGGGATTGTGCATATTCAATTATTCATGTAGCCGTAAATAGCGGTTTGTATACCCAGATTGAAGGCATTTCGAAAGAGCGTTTATGGCGAGATTAGTCAGCTGATAACAACTAACCTTCGTAAGAGACATATGTACATGTGTATGTCGGTGAGCCGTCCATATGTGACAAACATGTGCATGCACAAGATAATGGTAAGGACGCGCAGGCATATCTGGAGCTGCAACTTTACTACTTGTTTCAACTACTACTCATATCGTAACGTTACTTAACCCATTTATGCCTTGTTGACTCTCCCATCCTTCAAAATTGGATTAATTAATTTCCAAAATTAGGGATGTCTAGTATATTTATTTCTATATTTAGAATATTTCTTACGGAAATTCATTTAAGCAGACAGCGCAGACCCAGATAAGACGCCGCATCATGCGGCGTCTCATCATGGTTTACGCTGTTTGCCAAGGCCTTTTTTCTAAACGCTATTCATAAATGGGTTAAAGCATAATGTTTTCCATGCCTTTTTCATCGCTTAGTCCAATTAATACATACTTTTATTGTGTATATTAACTTGAAAATGTCATCTCTCACTTTAATAACCTTAATGATTTGTATGTCATTGACTTTTATTATTTAGGTAACTGTATAAATATAGCTTAAGCATCTTTTTTAATCTCTGATTGCATTATATTATTGTAATATATGTCATACTTAATATGCATCTGATTGCAGTATTGACATAAATATGTTGAAAAAAGGAAAACATATCTGGAGCTACCTTGTTCTGATACAAACTAAGGCCCATTTTCGCATGAGGCAGTTCATATATTAGACACATTTACTGTCTCATGAACACCCGAATCCCGTCACGTTATTGCATTGAATGTGTGCGCGATTCTTTGTATTACCTAATTCGAAGTAGAGAACCCGAATCGTTATTATGCCATCACGTCTGTCTTTCGTACAGCAGACATAAATTGTGTGTATAACGAACGACGTAGACGAATGGTCAAGAAAATGGTGCATTATACATTTAGAGATATCAAAGTACCAAACATGTCAAGATGTGCACAGTTTGAACGACGCTTGTCCGTAACCAAAAGTCTGATAAACGTGTTCTATTTCACGAATATAAGTATGAATTAAACGTACCCGCGATCAAATTGGTTATGTGAAGTATATGCACTCTAGGTTAAGTCACTATCGGGTTAGATAGTCCTCACCGCAAGCGATGACATGATTGGCATTGTCGACATATCCTAAATACATGTATGTCCGTATTAATTTCAAACCTTACTTTTAGAAGCTAAGGATGGACTATTTATATCAGGTCGAATGGAAGTGACATTGCACTTTATGCCAATACATATACAATAAAAAAAAAGGTTCCAAATATAAGAAACAACGTAGTCTTTATGTTTTAAAAATTTCAACTAGACTAAAATCTTGTTAAAATATTGCAATCACCTGCACCAAATCTTGTGCAATCATTAATGTAGTAAGGTATGTAGTGTGGCTACTGTAATGGGAAATACGGTACGATATCGGAGGCTTTATCTTAAACTGTAATTTAGAGGTAATGAACATGACGCATTATGATTCCCACGTTATTTTTTCAAATGTTAAACACATTTTCGAATCTCGTGACATTTGTCATTCCGCGTCATTTATTCTATTTGTTACTCATATATGCACCGTATATCACGTTATTTATCAACATAAAGAGACATCTCTGAAAATGAACCCGATTATCATCGGTAAAGATCAAATGTTCTTTATTGACATTTTGTTTTAAAACAGTGCTCTGCGCATTTATTTATATCTTTACACAAGCAACTAGAGCTTTGTCACATACGTGACGAATACCCCCACATGCTGCATTGACACATAATATTTTGCATGTCGTCTTCACAAAAAACAGCGGAAACCATGCTCAATTTTTAAAACGCACTAAGTGACCCCTTGACCTAGTTTTTGACCCAGAAAGGCCAATGTTCCAACTTGGCCTTAAAATCATCTCTATAAAACTTCTGACCAAGTTTGGTGAAGATCGGATGAAAACTACTTGAATTAGAGAGCGGACATCATGCTGAATGTTAAAAAACGCACTAAGTGACCCCGTGACCTAGTTTTAGGCCCGGCATGGCCCATGTTCAAACTTGTCCTAGAGATCATTCAGATAAAATGTGTGACCACGTTTGGTGAGGATTTTATGAAAACTACTTGAATTAGAGAGCAGACATCATGGTGAGGTTTAAAACGCACTAAGATACCCCGTGACCTAGTTTTTGACCCGGCATTACCCATATTCAAACTTGACCTAGACATCATCTAGAAACAACTTCTGACAAAGTTTGGTGAAGATTGGATGAAAACTACTTGAATTCGAGAGAAGACAACATTGTGATGTTTAAAACGCACTAAGTGACCCCGTGACCTTGTTTTGACCCGGCATGACCCATATTCAAACTTGCCCTAGACATTATCAAGATACAACTTCTGACCAATTTTGGTGAAGATTTGATAAAAACTTCTTGAATTAGAGAGCGGACAACATGGTGAGGTTTAATACACACTAAGTGACCCCGTGACCTAGTCTTTGACCCCGCATGGCCCATGTTCGAACTTGACCTACACATCATCTAGTTACAACTTCTGACCAAGTGTGGTGAAGATCGGATTTAAACTACTTGAAATAGAGAGCGGACAACATGCTTAATGTGTAAAACGTACTAAGTGACCCTGTGACCTAGTTTTTGAGCTGGCATGGCCCATGTTCGAACTTGGCCTTCAGATAATCTAGATACAATTTCTGACCAAGTTTGGTGAAGATCGGATGAAAACTACTTAAATAAGAGAGAGGACACCATGCTGAATGTTAAAAAACGCACTAAGTGACCCCGTGACCTAGTTTTTGACCCGACAAGGCCCATGTTCGAACTTGGCCTTAAGATCATCTAGATACAACTTCTGACCAAGTTTGGTGAAGATCGGATGAAAACTACTTGAATTAGAGAGCGGACAACATGCTGAATGTTTAAAACGCACCAAGTGACCCCGTGACCTAGTTTTTGACCCGGCAAGGCCCATGTTCGAACTTGGCCTAGACATCATGTGGATACAACTTCTGACCAAGTTTGGTGAAGATCGGATGAAAACTACTTGAATTAGAGAGCGGACAACATGCTGAATTTTTAAAACGCACTAAGTGACCCCGTGACCTAGTTTTTGACCCGACAAGGCCCATGTTTGAACTTGGCCTAGACATCATCTAGATACAACTTCTGACCAGGTTTGGTGGAGATCGGATGAAAACTACTTGAATTAGAGAGCGGAAAACATGCTGAATGTTTAAAACGCACTAAGTGACCCCGTGACCTAGTTTTTTACCCAGAAAGGCCCATGTTCGAACTTGGCCTAGACATCATCTAGATACAACTTCTGACCAAGTTTGGTGAAGATCGGATGAAAACTACTTGAATTAGAGAGCGGACACTTAATATGGACCGACCGACCGACAGACAGACAGACAAGCTCACTCCTATATACCCCTCTAAACTTCGTTTGTGGGGGTATAATAAATATAGTTTCACGAACGGAATATGAGTCTTTAATGAGACTTTTAATTTTTTGTGTTCGAGCCTTTGGGATGAAACCGTTAAGAGCAAGTTCCTTAACGGCTCTGTACTTTGCATTCAGCGCATCGAAATTGAATCCAATAAATATCGTAAACTGTTCCTCTGATGGCAGGAATAAAGGAAAGCAAACGACATCGACATGGGGAAAATAATAGCTTCTCTTCACAATAAGTTCTAATACACCAAGAAACTTTCCCAGTGGGAAATGATATTTCGCCTAAGATAACAGTTTTTCTTGCATTACGTTTTACTCAGTGATAGTTTCCCAGCGAACTACCATTGCATGTAACGCCGAGGCGGCCAATCGCAATATGTATTACCATTTTGGTGCAGAGCTAAGCATCTTAACCTCTACTACTGACACCTCTTTTCTGGTCGCGGCTCCAGTTGGCCTGTCAGATATTAGTGATATGTATCAGACGACACGCTATGATAAGGCAGAAGCTCACGATCATTCTGCTACTGTTTACATGGGTGGGTTGGGGATATGGGCAATAATTGAATCTCGCTCTGTGGTTAAGTGCATGTGCGTAATGTGTAGTCCCAGATTAGTCTGTGCAGTTCAATGTGTAGTCCCAGATAAGTCTGTGCAGTTCAATGTGTAGTCCCAGATTAGTTTGTGCAGTTCAATGTGTAGTCCCAGATTAGTCTGTGCAATTTAATGTGTAGTCCCAGATTAGTCTGTGCAGTTCAATGTGTCGTCCCTGATTAGTCTGTGCAGTTCAATGTGTAGTCCCAGATTAGTTTGTGCAGTTCAATGTGTAGTCCCAGATTAGTCTGTGCAGTTCAATGTGTAGTCCCAGATTAGTTTGTGCAGTTCAATGTGTAGTCCCAGATTAGTCTGTGCAGTTCAATGTGTAGTCCCAGATTAGTCTGTGCAGTTCAATGTGTAGTCCCAGATTAGTTTGTGCAGTTCAATGTGTAGTCCCAGATTAGTCTGTGCAGTTTAATGTGTAGTCCCAGATTAGTCTGTGCAGTTCAATGTGTCGTCCCTGATTAGTCTGTGCAGTTCAATGTGTAGTCCCATATTAGTTTGTGCAGTTCAATGTGTAGTCCCAGATTAGTCTGTGCAGTTCAATGTGTAGTCCCAGATTAGTTTGTGCAGTTCAATGTGTAGTCCCAGATTAGTTTGTGCAGTTCAATGTGTAGTCCCAGATTAGTTTGTGCAGTTCAATGTGTAGTCCCATATTAGTTTGTGCAGTTCAATGTGTAGTCCCAGATTAGTCTGTGCAGTTCAATGTGTAGTCCTAGATTAGTCTGTGCAGTTTAATGTGTAGTCCCAGATAAGTCTGTGCAGTTCAATGTGTCGTCCCAGATTAGTCTGTGCAATTCAATGTGTCGTCCCTGATTAGTCTGTGCAGTTCAATGTGTCGTCCCAGATTAGTCTGTGCAGTTCAATGTGTCGTCCCTGATTAGTCTGTGCAGTTCAATGTGTAGTCCCAAATTAGTCTGTGCAGTTCAATGTGTAGTCCCAGATTAGTCTGTGCAGTTCAATGTGTAGTCCCAGATTAGTCTGTGCAGTTTAATGTGTAGTCCCAGATTAATCTGTGCAGTTCAATGTGTAGTCCCAGATTAGTCTGTGCAGTTCAATGTGTAGTCCCAGATTAGTCTGTGCAGTTCAATGTGTAGTCCCAGATTAGTCTGTGCAGTTCAATGTGTAGTCCCCGATTAGTCTGTGCAGTTCAATTTTAATTCCAGTATACAGGTTTATCGTCTGTTCAGCGCACAATAAATGCCACATATAACGTGCCTTCAATTTCTAGGTTGGCGATAAATATTTAATATGTAACATTTTATTTTACTTTACATCGCTGTAACTTAAAAAAAAATCTTTTAAGCGCAAGTGTGAAAAGAATGTATGTATTGTGTTATAAATAATGTCACTTAAGTCCATTTTTTATTTTATTTTGTAAGTTTATATGTTTTAATCGTTTTCTCAATATAAATTTCGATAACATAACTAGTTTAAATTATGATGGCATCCATCGTGACGATACGACAATAAAAACATGATCATTCTATTGATTCGTGCTTGAAATTTTATAAATTTATAGCATACAATTTAAACGCTGTAATAATTGCCTCTTTGTACACTATATTAAATAATGTATCACTAAATCTATGAACAAGCACTTAATTATTTTACACAAAAACGGTTAATGTATGTATGCGTATATTGAACTCAACTTGTACTATGTCGTATTTTATGATGTTAAATCATCTTTCGCTGTAACTATGTCAATTAAGTACATTTATGCAAAACAAATTGGCAACTGTGGTGTTATTTACATACTTTTTCGGCATAGCTGTATAAGCCAGATTTTCACCTTACATGACCTTTGTAAGTGTCCAATAAAATTCAAATAAAATTTCCCGCGGCTAGGTACGAATGAATACATTTCATTTATTCCATTGGCTGATTTGAGTATACCACCAGAACATTGGAAACATATCCGCGCCTTTGTAACACTGTTTAACTGCATGAAACAATGTTATCTCTAATGAAAAGGCTTAATAGATAGAACAGTTTTACACTCAACTCTCGACATCAATACAGTTTGTGCGTGCACCTTTTATTTTCAGAGGATTGCGAGCGCAAAAGCGTTTATACTTAAAGGCTATGTTCTCATATTAAGTACTTACTTCCATATTCCTGTCAACATGTTAACATGTAAAAGTATAAAAAGCAGTGGAAGCGCGGCATCACTTTAATGTATTGTATTTCAACCCGCAAAGTACCAGAGTTTATTTACAGGTCATCGCTGCGTCTTCACGACTACCTTATGTGCTGACCTGAGTTCGCGGCCAGTAAAATAGTCGTTATATAATATAGACGCTATCCGTGAACTAGGTGACCTGGAATTTTCTTTAGAACAGAAATATGTTAAATGAAGATATTCAGCGATATAATTATGGTATATCAATAATCGATTCTGAATGTGTTTTCAACAATACAATGATAAATATTATTTTTGATTAATTTAACAAGAATTATTCCACCATATTGACTAATGTATTAAGCATGAGCGCGATGATTCTCGATACTGTTAATAATCGAATCAAATAGCAATGCCCGACAAACCACTAAAACAGGTTTGTTCGAAGAACGCGCCTATAAATATTTAAAATATGTACGGATACTTCGCGTGTTGACTCATATGTTTTAATTTCACTTCCATTCTTCTTTTGGTTTTCTATTTTGTATCTATAGGTATATGACCAGCAATATGTAATAATGTAAAATAAGCCGCGGAAACTCCGCGTAACATCCCGTACTGCGTGTGATGCAGCTAAGAACTGCACAGAAAAAGACATTCGCTATCATTGATCTCATTCATTGAACTATCAACGCCGTATATCTTTTTTAATGATATTTCTTGTTATGAGTAATGAATACGAAAGATGTCATATTGATTGTCTTCAGCATGATAAACGTCTTCCCGCGGTATAACAAACAAGCGGTACATACTCATTATATAAGGTAGTAGCGGAATAATAACGGTAACACTTTGTTTCAATTGACAGCGTGAGTTATAGCTCGGTAAATCACACATTGTTGCTTCGATATAGGAGACTGACCTTATATGTGATATCAACGTGAATTTTTAACATAGCCTAAAAAAGAGTTAATTGAAATACGTTCATTATACAAACAAGCAATATTTGATTACACTTTGATGCTTTTGTGTAGCTATCGAATTGTAGTCTATAACGCCAGTGAGACATAGTTAAATCGTGGTTGTCAATTGGATGCTTGAATCTGTCAGAACTGTGGATACATAGAATCGTTTCATAATTATTTGATGACATCATGCGGCCTCTCATCTGGGTCTACGCTGTTTGCCAAGGCCTTTTTTTCTAGACGCTATGCATAAATGGGTTTAGGATGATTTTGTAACGGTTTTCCATACAAGTGTGAGCCATAAGATCTATTATATACCGCAGCGCATCACAGAAATTTAGCGTCTATTTACTAAACGAGCACTAAATGTGCGATCCCCTTTAATCATCTCAAATCACATCCTTTTGAACGTAAAAGGCATCTTTGTTGGATAGACACATGTCCAGGGAAGTTTCAAAAGCTAAATAAAATCATTTTTGCATATAGAACAAGAGCTGTCCCTATAGGATGATATATGCCCCAGATAAACGCTTTGATAGAAGTTATGAGCATTTTTCGATACCTAAACGCATTTTTCGAAACCTAAACGCGGACCATGAGTTCAAGGTCAAGGTCAAAGGGGTCAAAATTTGTGTGCGTATGGACAGGCCTTGCCCATATACACATGCATACCAAATATGAATGTTACACCTGAAGCGACATAGAAGTTAAGAGCATTTTTCGAAACCTAAACGCAAAGTGCGACGGACAGGCGGACAGACGGACGGACAGTGCGATCGCTATATGCCCTCCTTCGGGGGCATAATAAACGTCTTGGCAAATAAAAAATCCTGTAGCTACGATAATTGCATAAAGGCAGAGCTTACGGACGCGTACTTGCGTGTTAACGCATTTAACATTCCAAAATACGCATGAACACTATTTGTCTGTTTCAAAAAACCTATTTCTTGCACGTTGGGTACGCGCGTTCATTTTGAATTTATGTTACGTGCAAATGCGTCGGTACTGTCTCCTGATTATCGATGATTATTTACAGACCGTTTTTAAGTTCTACTTAATTTCATTAATCTACCTTTTCGTAAGTAAATAAGTTTTATTCATAGTTACTTTCCTGATACCAACTATCATAATCATACTATAAATCATTGGAATTGCGAGTCTAATATGTGTAATTGAGCCGCGTTCTGAGAAAACGTGCTTAATGCATATGCGTAAAGTGTCGTCCCATATTAGCCTGTGCAGTTCGCACAGGCTAATAAGGGACGACACTTTTCGCCTAAACTTGATTTTCGGTAAGGAGGGACTTCCTTGAAACTAGAAATACCATAAAAGTGGAAAGTGTCGTCACTGATTAGCCTGTACGGACTGCACAATCTTATCTGGGACGACACTTTACGCACAAGCGTTAAGCCACGTTTTCTCAGAACGCGGCTCAATTGATCATGGACATACAAGAGGGATCAACGATTATGTGCGTTATCAGGAGTTCTTAGTAAAGTGAAAGCAATAAACAACATGTACAGCATCATATGAAATCAATTATATGACCTCGTCGTGCGAAAATGGGTCTTATGTCATATTACCACCGTAGCTCAAGACCAGCCTGCGCAATCAAGGCTTCGTAGTCTCATTCGTGGACTGTGTTGCTCCTGATCAAACTGCGCAGATGCCTGCCTATGGTATTTACGCAACGTAACTATAATTGTGTGTTTCTCTTTCCACATTGTTACTTTTATGATTTGTTATCGTTTGAATTATAAACTGTATTGTCACAATACACG
The DNA here is from genome assembly GCF_020536995.1 of Dreissena polymorpha. NCBI lineage: Eukaryota > Metazoa > Mollusca > Bivalvia > Myida > Dreissenidae > Dreissena > Dreissena polymorpha. Next base: position 68,488,758 of record NC_068355.1, on the reverse strand, counting down.
ATATTAATTATATCACTTTTTTCAGAAATTTATTAATTATAAACATCTATACTTTAAACTACAATATTAAGTTAGTTTTTTTTCAAACTTCTTATCTTAAGATCTTTAAAAAGATGGGACCGAGGTCTTCCTAACAAACGATGACCAGGAAGAGGTCACGGTCACATTCCAAGATTTGCACGATAAACACACCGCCCTTGGGTGGAGAACAGACACATATCTATAATACATACCTTGGACGGGTTGGAGGATTTATGGCCGGGGGGGGGGGGGGGGGCTGGGGACAAGGGACAAGCGTGCATGTCCTCTCGGAGCGCATTGGCTGTAAATGACATACCTTAATCGCCGGGCATGTAGGCGGTTGACAGGCTGAGTCACGGCATCACGATGTGGGTTGTCGCGAACATTGGGCAAGTTTGGCTGTTTTGTGATGAATATACTACTCATTGCATAAAACAGGATTATTATGATTAACCACACTTTTAAAAGGAATTTTGGACGACATCTTCATTCTGTGTTTAAGTCACATCTATTCGATTTAGATTTGTATACGTGAAGTATATTTAAAGCAGTTGTTGCCTTCATAATAATTGAAGTCTATTGTTACAAATACAATGGCTAAGACTATGATTGTCCTTTGTAGAAGGGAAGACAGTTGTCAATTAGGGCAAAATAACGAATTAGACACCAAAGTTTGGGATAACTTTCACGTGATGAAACTGGGAATGGACTTTCTAAAAGTCATTTCGTTATGTGGATAACTGCATGAATTTAAATAGTTTTTTCTTAGTTGATGTAGCTTGTAATCGGCTAAAAGTGTTGAACAAAGATGCTCTGAATGCGCTCAAGCAACAAGGATTGTGTGTAGGAAGAAAACGATGTATTTGTGAATAATTTTATTAAGGAAATTATTAATCTGATTAAGTCAATAATAACTTCACGCATCAAAAACACTCGATATTGAACTTCTTTCGGCAGACTTAACTATATTACATTAACATAATGCCATATTTCATTTAGAAAAATAAAACAAATATGTTTGGTTTAGCCCAGCTTCAAAAAAGGAATGTTATCTTTCTTTTTTTGGGGGGGGGGGATAATTGCTTTGAACGTTGAAAAGCTAATCGTCCTTTAAAAATGTGCATGGGCACGAAACGACCCTTGTGTGACAAACATGAAAAGAAAAACAACCATGTTTTTTAAACAAACAAACTGTAATCGAAATCCTGGTAACGCAAACAAATGACGAATTTCTCCTCGTTATATCAGACCGAATAATTGAGCCGCGTCGAGCGAGAATGAGTCTTACGCCATATGCGGCCAGCATTCACAAAGTCTGTAAACGAGTTATCATATTCGCTTATAAGCCCACAAAATCGTGTATGTTTTAATGCACTGGATAACTGCTATCAAGACCGCGATAATAGTCTGGTTTAATTACGCTTACCGCGTATAGCATTAATTAAAGCGCTAAAGGCACTGAAGTTATTCGCTGTTGTCCTTGATTAGCTTGTGCGCATTGCACAGGCTAATCAGTGTGCACAGGCTTATCTTATTTGACATGCATTAAGCCACGTTTTCCCTGAAAGCAGCCAATATGTACAGAGTTCAATGATAAACACGATACTGGCCAATGTCGTCTTACAAGCTGGTTAATACACTCACTGCAGTAGTAGATAGTAGATGCAGACGCTCCTAAGCATTCGTCGTCTGCAGTGCAGACAGGCAGCGGTAATCGTTCCTAGCATAGTGAATTACGGTTCTTAGCGTATCTAAGGCTTCTAAGCACATACTGCTTTGCAAAACATGCTCTGTAAATTTAGTCGTGAGCCAACGCTCACAACTAAAAAACATTCTTACATGACTCAACTCGATCTTACATGCCTATGAAAATGAAGGTACATTAATAAAAATCGGTAAAACACTGTCGTATTTAAGATATTCATAAAACAGTATTGTTCATCTGAGCGAATAAGGGATAATTGCATACCAATTAATTTATTACAACAAGTACGATTTATTTATATACATAAATCCGTATGTGTATTTCGATTACAAATTTAGAACTTCCTTTTAAGCAAATGTAGGTACATGTATTCATTATCCTCACTACAGAAATTTATCGAGGTAGAAACATTTATACGACGGACCTGTCTTTAACAAATGCAAAATTAAAGTTTGGGCCATTTCGCACGTATTATGTATGAGCTTATTCGGCGGGATATCAGACAGCCTGACCAGGTTTAACATGAGGATAGAACCAACTTCACTTCAGCTTTCCGTGGAGCATTCGACTGAATGTTAACCCATTTATGCCTAGTGGACTCTCCCATCCTTCTAAATTGGATCAATTTATTTCCAAAAATAGGGATGTCTAGTATATTTATTTATATATTAGACTTTTTTGTTACAGAAATTCCTTTAAGCAAACAGCGCAGACCCAGATAGGTCTACGCTGTTTGCCAATGCCTTTTCTAGACGTTAGGCATAAACGGGTTAACGGTGTTTACACAATTCAAGTGTATGTGTTTCTTGTATAATCAAATGAAATATTTATGTGGTTCTGTAATAATGAACTGAAATATTTATAGCGCACTATAAAAGAGCCAGATAAGAGATACTCTCGAAACCGATCATTTCTACGAGCATGGTGCATCTTTGGTTGTCCCAAAGTCGCGCACTTTTTATGAGATCGATTGTAAGTTAACCCATTTATGCCCAGTGGACTCTCCCATCCTTCTATGTTGGGTCAATTTATTTCCAAAAGTAGGGGTGTCTGGTATGTTTATTTCTATATTTAGAATATTTCTTACAGAAATTTCTCTAAGCAAACAGCGCAGACCCAGATGAGACGCCGCATTATGCGGCGTCTCATCTGGGTCTACGCTGTTTGCAATGTCCTTTTTTCAGGACGCTAGGCATGAATGGGTTAAAGGAGAAGCGGCGTTTTATTTGCCATAATAGCAAACGAACAGTTTACGGGATGTCATCATAAAACTGGATATGACATTTGCAATTATAATGCAACATGCACGCAATTATCTGTGCGCCGTTGGTTTTATTCGTTTATCCTTTTTAGTTATTACGAGCTTTACATTTCGACCATTAATATGTTACTTGACGAATACTTAAAAAGTATAAGAGCGTAATGTAAATTGCATGATTGCATGTATATCTGAATGTTAACACCGACAAGTTCGAGGCCATTTATTACACTGGGAAAGTAACCTTATATCAAATAGACCACAGAGCTTTCATCGGCATCGACTTTGTGTTAAATTTTGAGATAGAGACAACACAAATATTAAGCACGTCTGCTAAATGCAAGATATCATGCAAGACCCAAATCGATTGTCTTGCAAAATCAGTATCGTACAATTTTCTGGAAGCATATTGTGCATAATCACCGAACAAAAGAAAGAAACGCGAATCAATGCTTTCTCCAAAATAACCGATTGACAAGTAGTAATAAATTATAGTACAAAGAGTCGCTACCACATTGCATGGGGATATAACAGATGTTTTGAAAATACACACAATTGAATAAGGACAAAGGCAATATAATAAACAGCAGGACATATGATTTTTCTATCCCAAAACAAAACAAGAAACAAAAAGAAACGACATTCCATTCCTTGCATATGCATGTTTTGACCTCAAAGTAGTCCCCCAATTGTACCTAATTATATTCTCAACTAAGGTTGTCTGTGATTAGTAACGCTCGATTGGTCATTGTCGGCTCGGGTACTACTTATATGTAGCCTAGGTACTCTTAAGTATACTTACATGTACCCCGGGTACGGTAAATATACTAAAACGTACCCGGGAAATTTAAAGCTTAATCGGTCGTTGTCGGCTATTTTTTTTAATTAAACATATTCACATTTATGTCAATTTTCTGTAAAATGGCCTCTATATTATCGAAACTCATACTCACAAAGCATGTCGACGCAGTTTTTTTTTTAAAAGAGAAGTTTGTTTAAGATAATCGGTAGCGCGTTTTACGACATAGGATTTTAGGCGGGAATACAACTCGGGTACAGTCTAATATCGACCGGGTACGATTAAGTATATTTACCGTACCCGGGGTACATGTTAGTATACTTAAGAGTACCCGGGGTACAGGTAAGTAGTACCCGAGCAGACAATGACCAATGGAGCATTAGTAGCCCCATGCCAACCGTCGCCAACGCGCTCACAATATTGAGTTACATCGTCTCAGCAAACCCTAATGCCAATTAAGAGTCGTCTGCTGGTTTTCTAAGAAACACTTCATGTACATAATTTGAGTGGTTAGAATATGATGGAAATGTTTATAAGTTCAAGGCAACAAATCAATAACGCTAGATATAAATGTAATTTTACCACAATCATTACAGTGTGCAAAGATGGCAAATTGTGTGAGTTTGTATTTCGACGTTTATAATGTGCTGCGTTTGCACTCAGAATTAGTTGACATACAACAGCGTTTATATTACCATTTTCTATGCTTGTTATACACTCATCCGTGTTGATGAGTGTGGAATGAACCATTATTTAGATAAGTATAATATTGTGCAGTCATGGGCTAGAAAGTGGTTAGTATTCTTCAAAATGTCTTAATACTAGCCAGAGGGGATAATCACGTGACGATCATGATGGCGACGTACATGAAGAAACAGGTATTTTCGCCATTTTATACCCTTTATTTTGTTTGTAAACGCCGATTACGTTTCAGCCATACCAGCAAAAAAGCAACACGATATTTCGTATAAATATTCGCTCTATATCCCTACTTTACTCGCTACAAAATTTCTTAGCGTGATCACAAAATTGCAGCTTCCCTTTGACATTGTCGACAACATTCGACGGTTTTAAACCGAAAAGGGACCGGTAGCAACGATGAAGTTTTGCAAATAAGGGTGCCATTTGTTTCTATTTAAAAATTAGATATAAAGGCGATTAAACATTGTGTCCGTTCGTTTTTTTTACGCGAGGATTTGACTGGAGGCACCGGCTACCCTATATGTATTGTACATTTCGAACATCTACTATCGACATAGCAGCAAGCATTCTTTCCATGCATAAATCAGTGACATGCTTAACATCCAAATCGATTGATGATACTAGTAATAAACAAAAATATTTTCATATTACTCGTTTTCGGTCCGAAAGATGGCGCGCCGTTTTTCGGCGTATGCGCTTCACAAGGTTTTTGATTGAAATTATTATAAATTAATCACATAATTTTTAGAATAGTTAAATACTACTCGTATATCTGTTCGCCCTCGTAAACACGAATTAATCTTAAATCTAGAATATGTTTCCAAATTAATTTCATATGGTGTCTATTGGATCGTTATCTTTTTTATTTATAATCTACTTTGTGCCGATGATATATTTATACAATCTGGAAGCATCCAGTTTTATTTAGGCGATCGGTGCATGTTACTGCACGGTTAAAGTCTTAAAATTAAACAAATTTTATAACACAGCTTATCAGACACATGTCACAAGCGAAGACTTTATAGCCCACTAGAGTTAGAGGTTCCCTGAAACAGCACGAGTTGACTGTAAAAACCCATTACAGTAAACAAAGTTATGCATGCCAACATCAAGAGGATAAAAAAGCAGTTTACTCGTTGTTTTTTAATGAATCAACAAAGGCGTGTATGTAATTGAAAGCGAATAAATAAGTTTTTATTTGGAATTTAAATCCATCATCATGTTTGACAAATCGTGACACGTTTTTTTTCCAACAGCAAAACCAATAGTACGCAGAAACTACGTAAACATGAGATTAAGAATAAACCACATTATTGTGTAACGTTTTTAGTTTAGCTCACGCTAAAGTAGAGAGGCAGTTTTGAAAATCAGTATGCTTTAACTACGCTAGGGACGACAACTGCAGCTAGTAATGATAACCACTGCCTGTTTATACTTAACCCCTGGTACACTGTAGCAGACAGCATTTATAAGGTTTAAGAGCTTGTTCAACGATATTGGCCAGTCTAGTGTTTATAACAGCTTGTGCGACGACATTTGCCAGTTTATCATTGACATATGTACATATTGCCTGCTTTCAGGGAAAACGGGGCTTAATGCTGTATTAAAAGTATGTCATGTTGGCAAAATTGTTGATCAATAATTTAAAGAAAATAGATACAGTATTAGATACACATAACACAACATGTACATGATTATAGGCTTGTTTTTTTTAGCAAGGAAACAAAATTCTAAAGATGGTTGCCAGTGCAGCAGCCAATTGTGAAAAAATAGACATATTAATGTTATTTTGTCTAAGTTATCTCTATAAAATAAATATGAGGATAAACAGTGCACACACATCTCGACCTGTGCTTTCAGACATACTCTTTATAAATTTGAATGGGTTGGGTTCATTTAAAACTTGCGATATAAAAAGCTATAACATAATTTTGAAAACTGAACTGCGTCTAAGATTATGCAATAGCGGACACCTTCAGCTCTTTGATTTTAAATCTAATGGTACGCGGTTAATGAAATTGAACATTTTAAAATATACATCTAATACCATACCGGCCTCTCCATCCATTCAATCATGCATTTAAAGCATCCTTGCGAATGTACACATTAGCGTCTAAATTTTGAAAAGACGTATCGACCAATGGGCGTGGTTAAATTCATTCGAACACAGGTTCGCCAGTGACTAAAACGCCTCTTCTGCGCAAGGAACATATGTCTTCTGTAAGTGGATACGTATGTCTTCTGTAAGTGGATACGTATCTTATCTCTTTCAGTGCGGGAACCGAATTTTGAAGGCCTTTGCAAACAGTTTGGATCCAGATGAGACGCCACAGAACGTTGCGTCTCATCTGGATCCAAACTGTTTGCTATTCTGATAGTATTCTTTGAGAAAAAAATCGAAGAAAATGCTAATTTTAGAAATTCAGCAGACGACATTTTAGCAGACGACAAATTTCCCAGCATGCAAAGGGTTATTATAATAGAGCATCGTTCTGGGAAAACGGGGTTTAATGTAAACGAGTAAATGTCGTCCCGGATTAACCTGTGCAGTCCACACAGCCTCAAATGGGGGAACACTTTCCGCGTTTATGGTATTTTTCTTGTTAGGGAAGTTTTATATACGCGAAAATGAAGTGTAGGCGGAGAGTTTGTAACTGATAAGCCAGTGAGGACTGCATAGGCTTATCTGTGACGACACTTTGCGACATGGATAAAAACACGTTTACCCAGAGCGAAGCTTAATTGAAGTTTGATGGCTTAATGGTTTTTGAGTTGTATGTCATTGCATGTCAGGGTGGCATATACGCCTTTCTCGTCTTTCATACACACATGCACGATTTTAATTAACGCGGTGGTATTTTAGTTCCAACCTGGTCATTGACAACCGTACATTGTTTTTTTATTTTAATTATAAAAGTCACGTGTCGTAGGATTTGTGAAACGATTTAGTTATACCTAAACAACTTGCTCCGGGGAGACGTAATCGCCAGATTCATTCGATAAAACATGTGCGTGGAGGATTGACACCTATCTACGATACACAAAGATAGACAAGATACACACATATCCCGGGGGTGCATGTCGTGTGGTCAAGGCGCTAAAGCGTTTAATGGAGTACCTTAGTCGTTAGGCATGAGTGCAGTGTCCGCACTGATTCACTGTATCACGCTGAGGTTGTCGCAAAATTTGGACAAGTTTCGATGTTTCATGGTAATTTTACACTAATCTCGTGCGTGTGTGTGAATAAAATATTAATACAAATACATAAACATACGACTATTAAATTATATCTTAACGCAGTTCGTCAATATGCATCCTGAATCGTGACGCATGTAGACAGATTATACAGCGTTATGGTGTTATAGACATTGATTTAAAGAGAATGCAGTTTGTGCTTTAAAATGTATCTCACTGCAAATCAATTACTATTAACCCTTTATAGCGTAAGTGACAAGGTATTCAAAGTATGTTATAAATTATCAAGGCGTCGATATTTACCGGTGAATTTAAATATTTGTTCGTTCGTTTAAGTTTCAATTTTATTAAATTAATTTCATTTTCAAAAGCATTCGACTAAGATGATACTAGTTATGAGTTGATAAATAATTTCCTCAAATTAATATGACGAACAGAGCAATGACGTGATCCCCAATGGCGTTGGGAAATTGGAAAATTGTACATGTTCTTAAATTATCAAAACTTTGTTCCGTCATTACAAGTATTTAGAGTTGAGAACATGTTATTCCAACCAATGAAATGCATTTAAGATTCATTTACTTTCACAATCATTTCAATGGTCAGTTTCATTTGGTTTGTCAAACAAATACTTACATGATTTTATATTCATTTTACCAATGATTGAGAGCATAAACTATGTATAAAAAATACTGAAAATATACATAATTCGTTATAAAAAACTAAATAACCGGTCAATTTTGTAAGCGGCTAATAAAAGGATAATTTAGTGTTAATTCAAAACACTACTTATAATTATTACCGATATTTATTTTATGTTTCCGCTGGTTTATAGAGAAATATCAGTGAATTAAAACCGATAATTTCACTGTTTCAAACAGTGAAAATTAACAGTGAAAATTATCGATAGTTTTCACTGCATACTGTGAAATGACGTCATTTTTGACGAGCGAAATAAAAAGAACATTTGTTGGACTCGTGATCATAAAAAAAATATACTTTCACTCGTGGGTGCGCCACTCGTGAAAATATTATGTTCTATGACCACTCGTGAATTAAAATCGATAATCCACCGATTCCAACAAATATTCTTCATATATTTCAGTCGACTTGACACGCATACATATAGACAATGCAATCGTCCATGTCTTCTTGGAAGATTAGCACGTTGCCTAGCCCAGCCACAAAATTGGAAATAAGATCAACATTCTGTGGGAGTTCCTTTTCACGTTGTATAGCAAATGTTTCATTTGAGATGTGCACTTGAATGAATTGATCCTTTAGCCAGAAAATGAAAAGAAAACAAACATGTTTTTAAAACTAACAAACTGTCATCTAAAGCCTGGTAACGCAAACAAAAGTGAATTTTTGTATGTGTGTATCAGACAATTTATATACGCCCCATGGAGATCGTATTTACAGCAAGGTACAAATAAGCTATAAATGTACCGGGGTCGTTTATGCTTTGTCCTCTTTTGAACAGATGTGTCGTGTTTAGAAATAAATAAATCAAAGCGCTGAAGGCACTGAAGTTGTTAGCTGTTGTCGTCCTTGATTAGCTTTTGCGCATTACACAGGCTAATCAGTGTGCACAGGCTAATCTTATTTGACATGCATTAAGCCCCGTTTTCCCTGACAGCAGCCAATATGTTCAGATTTCAATGATAAACACTAGACTGGCCAATGTCGTCTTACAAGCTGGTAAATACACTCACTGCACACTCACTGAGTAATAGATGCAGACGCTCCTAAGCATTCGTCGTCTGCAGTGCAGACAGGCAGCGGCAATTGTTCCAAGCATAGTGAGTTACGGTTCATAACGAAGCTAAGGCTTCTAAGCACATACTGCTTTGCAAAACATTCTCTGTAAATTAAGTCGTGAGCTGACGCTCACAACTAAAAACGAGGTTGGGATCAAAGAAGTTATACACCTTTGCAAACATAGAACAAAGTTATAACCAGATTAAAAATGTGCGTTTGTATAAAGAGGTAAGAACAATATAGTAGAGCATCTTTTAGCAAAAGGTAATCACCAACAATAACTCCGCCAAGGACGGTCCCAAGCCCGTGCTGAAAAAGGAGGAGGATTTGGCGTGGGGCTAGCAACTCCACCCCGTAAAAAAATGCTTGCTACGGAAACGACAACAAGGGAACAAGCGACAAACGGCGCCGGGAGTGAAGCAGACCAGGCAACTGGACTTATGAAGGATGGGGATCAAAGCCGCAAGGACGTCCCCACCCCGATAGCGGAAATCTTGACGCCAAAGCGATGGATCAGAGTTGGATGTTGGAACGTGCGAACACTCTACCAGACTGGAAGGCTAGCGCAAGTGGTGAGTGAGCTGAACCGATACAACCTGACCCTTATGAGAGTAACAGAAGCAAGATGGACTGACTCTGGCAAGCAGAAGGTGAGTTCCGGAGAAGTCATCATCTGGTCAGGAAGAACTGACAACGACCACCGGGAAGGAGTTGCCGTCATCGTCAGCAAGAGCAAGTCCAACACCGTGCTACAGTGGAAACCTGTGAACGAGCGCCTGCTGTACGTCAGGATGAACTCCAAGTACGCCAAGCTGTCTGCTGATGTGGGCTACGCACCAATAGACGATGCGGAAGAAGAGGACAAGGATGCATTCTACGACGCCCTTCAAAGTGTTTTAGAGGACATCCCCCAACACGACGTGCTGATAGTGCTCGGCGACCTCAATGCTAAAGTTGGCTGCGACAACAAAGACAGGGAGAGGACCATGGGACGACATAGAATGGGTGTGATCACCGACAACGGGGAGAGACTAGTCAACTTCTGTCACAGAACGACTTGGTCATAGGAGGGACCCTGTTCGCGCACAAGGAGGTCCACAAACTAACATGGACATCACCAGACGGCAGGAATCAGAACCAGATCGACCACATCATCATCAACGGTCGGTGGAGGCACTCTCTGCAGGACGTGCGTGTGATGCGACATGCAGACATCGGCAGCGACCATAGTCTTCTGGTGGCCAAGGTGACTTTGAAGCTCAGGAAAGCCAAGACGGGAGACATCAAGATCCAACGCTACGATGTCGTCAAGTTGAAAGACCCAAAAGTGAAAGAAGAGTTAAGGTTAACCCTCAGGAATATATTTAGTATTTTGGAAATTGAGGCAGCACTGACCATCGAAGGCTTCAACAGAGTAATGAAAGAGACAGGAGAGGAAGTTCTGGGCTTCAGAAAGAGCAAGAAGACATAATGGATCTCAGATGAAACGTGGTCTCGTATAGAAGAAAGAAGACAGATAAAAAAGAAACTGTTGGACACCAAATACCTAAGACTTAAGGAAAGAATCTCAAAGGAGTATAGTGAGAAAGACAAGGTGGTGAAATCATCAGCCAGAACAGACAAGAGGAGGTACATTGAGAGGCTGACAGGAGGCGGAGACAGCAGCAGAGCACAATGACATGAAGACAGTGTACCAGAACACCAGGAAGCTGAAGCGACTACGGCCAGCACCATGACCTTCCTGTGAGAGCTGAAGACGGAACTCATGTCACTGTGGAAGAGGAGAAGCTGAAGAGATGGAAGCACCACTTCGAGCCCATCTTAAACCGCCCAGACCCACCAACCCTGACCGACATTCCTGAAGCTGAAGAGGATCTTGACATCAACCTCAGCAACATCACTGTAACGGAAGTCAATGAAGCCATCCATAAGCTGAAGAATGGGAAGGCGCCTGGCGACGATGGAGTGTGCCCTGAGATGCTGAAAGCAGAAGACACAGTGACGCCGCAGCTTCTTTGCCATATTCTTCAAAAGATTTGGGACAGTGAAGAAGCGCCAAGCGAATGGAAGACCGGCACCATTGTCAAACTGCCCAAGAAAGGAGACCTGGGGAACTGTAACAACTGGCGAGGCATCACTTTACTATCTCTCACCAGTAAGATCTTTAGCCGCATCATCCTCAAATGCATCACAACAGCAGTGGACGGTATCCTTCGCCAGGAACAGACCGGCTTAAGGAAAGGCAAGTCCTGCATCGACCATATCTTCGTCCTTAGGCAGATCCTTGAGCAGTCCCATGAATGGAATGGATCCCTCTACGTGGTTTTTGTGGACTTTGAGAAGGCCTTCGACAGCCTACACAGAGACTCCCTCTGGAAGATTCTGCGACATTATGGCATCGCTCAGAAACTTGTCAACGTCATCAGGTCCCTGTACGAAAACTTTGAGTGCAGAGTTGTCCACAACAACCAGCTCACTGAACCATTCAAGGTGGAAACTGGGGTGAAGCAAGGATATATCCTCTCGCCGCTCCTCTTTTCAATGGCAATTGACTGGATTATGCGCCGCATCACAGAGGAAAGGGGGCAAGGAATACAGTTGACGCTGACCTCGCTGCTAGATGACCTGGACTACGCCGACGATATCAGGCTACTTGCTAGCAGGAATCAGGATATCCAGCAGAAGACAACAGTTGGCACTGTCAGCAAGCACCATAGGTCTCAGGGTCAACATTGGAAAGACTCAGGTCATGAGTAAGAACACCAGAGTGGGCGACCCAATCACCATCAATGACCAGCCTCTGCAAGATGTGGACGAGTTCATTTACCTGGGCAGCAAGGTTACCACAGATGGAGACTGTGCAAGGGAGATCAACACGAGAATCAATAAAGCCAACCAAGCCTTCGCAATGCTGAAGCCCATCTGGAGGACCACAAATCTAAGCCTGCACACCAAGCTCCGCATCTTTAAGAGCAACGTGCTGAGCGTCCTTCTAGATGGGTCTGAGTGCTGGAAGACCACTGCTACCATCGAGCGCAAACTAGAAGTCTTCCAGAATAAGTGCCTACGACGGATCATGAAAGTCTTCTGGCCAAACATGATTACAAAGATGGAACTGCGCGAAAGAGCTGGCGCAAACAGCATTGCTGAGACCATCGCTTTGAGGAGATGGAGACGGCTAGGCCACGTCTGCAGAATGCCACCCGACTCACTACCCAGGGTGGCACTGAGATGGACTCCACGGGGGAAAAGAAACCGTGGACAACCGAAAGAGACGGGGCGCCGAACCGTGGAGCGAGAGCTCAAGAACAGAGGCCTCACTCTGCAGACAGCACCCGCAACAGCAGCTAACAGACCAAAGTGGCGCTCCCTTGCCGTCGCCTCAAGCACCAGACGGCGCAGAGAGGATTGAATTGAATGAATTGAATTGAATCACCAACAATAAAACTTTACGGTAAAGCATCAGTTATACGTTAGACGTCTATTCCAAATGCACTATTTACTGTTTTACGAGAATGCCTACTTCGCAACATAATGGATCGTATCCACACATACGAGTCGCGTTCTGAGAAAACGGGACTTAATGCATGTGAGTAAAGTGTCATCCCAGATTAGCCTGTGCAGTCCGCCCAGGCTAATCAGGGACGGCACGTTCCGCCTTAACTGGATTTTCGGGTAGAAGAGACTTCTTTTATACGAAAAATACCATAAAAGCGGAAAGTGTCGTCCCTGATTAGCCTGTGCCGACTGCGTCTCATATGTGAAGTTTATCTTAAAACGTATTCACTTCGTTTCAACTGTAAATGTTATTGGATTAGGAACTGCCCGCATGCGAAGGAAAATAATACTTGCACATGAATTATTACAGACACTTAAACTACAATGCTTATCTGTTTAGGAACAGGATAATATCTTAACAACAACAGTGGAATTAAGTTTAACATGTAGACATGAAACGTTCAGTAATGCTAATAAAGCATAGCTGATACACTAATACGTGACAACATTGTATCTGTTTTGACCCGCTAAAGGCGCATTATTACACCTGACTTATGTGGCATATTGTTCTGTAGTATATTGGACAGCTTGACCGGGATTAAAGCAACTTAATCGGATAAGACCTGTCCTCGTCTTCACCTCGTGCTTAAGGATAGTCATGATGTTAACAGGCGGGCATTAATGTGTTTGTGATATATAAAATTATCCATTTATGGCGCAATATAAAAACACAACACCATATACTTAAACTACTAGCAATAAGTATTTTAATAGCAAATCTGTACCCATCCATAAATAACTTTCTTATTCATAAGATAATCATTTAATGAAATGTTTTTTTTATTTTATTGAGAATTAATTTACCGAAAATAATGATAAACATATATTCTCCCACGGGTTAACGCTAGAAAACTGTACACATAGACCGTGCTCTGTGAAAAGTGGGTTTAATTCATGTGCGCAAAGTGTCGTCAAAGATTAGCCTGTGCCGTCTGCACAGGCTTATCAGGAACAACACTATTTGCTTTATTGATATTTTCCGTTTCAAGAAAGTCTCTTTTTAGCAAAAATCCAGTTCGGCGGATAGTGTCGTCCCTGATTAGCCTGTGCGGAATGTACAGGCTAATCTGGGACGACACTTAACGGACATGCATTAAACTCCCTTTTCACAGAGCACGGCTCATATGCCTTGTAATGTTCGTGCAATGTTCAGGCACCGTGGCTTTTTCTTCAATTGTTTAAAGTTGATCAGATCTACTCTTACAACTGACCATTTAGTTTTTACCACTTGTTAACTATTTTAATGAGTGAAATAGGCATAAAATGATTTCCGAAAACCAAACCAAACTGCAAATACCAATGTTTTCAATGTGTTGTTCACCCGATAGTTCCGTTATCTCAGTAGTTTAACCCTTTACCACTTAGATACGTATTTTGAAACATTTCCAGTCCCTTAGAAAGTTAATGTAATTAAAGACCTTTCTTACTAGATTCAAGTTTTAAATGCTTCATTTCTAACCCTTAGATACTGATGAGCAGTAACTCGCAGTCTGTTCAGGTTTTATGCTGTTTACACATAGCCATTTCCACTTTGCTTCTGAGTGAGAAAGGGTTAATGCCAGAGGCATTGATGAACTTGACTCGGTGATTTCTTATGCGAATGTAAAGCACATGCTACCAGCAAACAACTTTCATTAAAAGAGTTTTGAAAACATTCCTTAGCCTAAAAGTCATTGTTTAAGATAAAGGCAAGACAACCACGTTATTCTAAATGTAAGATATCATGCAAGACCCGGATCGATTATCTTTCTAAATAAATATCGTGCCATTCTCTAGAAGCAGTTTCTGCACAATCATCGAAAATACGAAAAGATGCAGATCGATGTTTGCTCCAAATGCACTGATAACGACGTGATATCTTGTTATCATACAGCAAAGACTCCCTAACTCGATGAGTTATGATAAAACAGCTGTTCTATTTTATACGAGAAACATTGCGAAAATATACACTTTTCAGTGGAAACATGTAATATTTAATTAAAGGGGAACATATCTTGTTAAAGGGACAATGAAACTAAAATAAAGAGCAGGGCGTTTCGCTGGTCCCCTTTCAAAAACAAGCACGACATAGTATCTAATGTCAGGTTTAATTACCCGTCGACCTTGAAGTAGTCGCACACTTGCATTCAAATATTCTCTCCGTACATAAATCCGTCCACGTGACATAATTTACTTATTATTGTTTGAGCGAGGTCTATTGGGAATTGCTGACTGTGATTTCGTAGACATCCGTTAACCAGAACAGCACGGCGTACCGCAACGGACAAGAGGCCAATATCGACAGACAGCCTCCCAGTGAAGACTAATGTCATTTTAATGCCTTCTGCAGTCAGTATACAGCCTTTCAACTAAGTGAATTTCGTGACAGTTAAAGAATAAACACATTTAGTAGAAAGTTTATTCTGTAATTTTAGTACGTCTGTCATAATTCGTGGAGAGTTGTTTTAGACATGGAAATGTAATTATTTTATATAAACGTGTCTGTGAGTCTGTCTGTCAGTATGTATGTCTGGTTGTCCGTGTGTCTGTATATGTCTCTCTGTGAGTTTTTTGTCTGTCTGTGATTATGATTGTCTGTCTCTCAGACATTTATTTATTATAGTGGCTGGTTAACAGAAAGAAATTCCGTTTAAATTACACATTTTAGTTTGAAGATTAGTTTGTTTTTAGATTACAGTTAACGAATTGGTGGAAGAAAATGTTACAGCTTCCATATACTTGTAGTTGTCAATTGTTTTCATTAAATTATTCGACTTATAAATGATTAGACCGGATCGTGCGATCGCATGGCATTAATGACTTAAATACAATTTTACGTCATTTCCAATATATCATAACTAGCGGTATCATTAACATGTCCTCATTCTCATCATCATCATCATCATCATCATCATCATCATCATCATCATCATCATCTGACATCATCATCTGACATCATCATCATCATCATCATCGGTAGAAAGAAGTTTTATATTCTTTCAAAGATTAATTATAATGTGTGTGTATCACGTATAACAAATAAAAAAATGGCAACAATAAAGTGTTTAGAATATATCTATGACTTTCCACTAATATTCTTACCGTGTTGTAAGTTAAGAAAGAAACACGAATTTATGGCGTTTCAATTTGATTTTTTCTTAAAGTGTAATAGTACCATTTGTTACATGTTCAACCATAAGCTTTCGAAGTATATATTTTTCACTTGCACATCAACAGTCTTATCTAAGATTATTGTGGTACAATTGAAGTCAAGAAGTACCACTAACTGAAAATTCAAGAAGTTTTCACTTTTATTCTAAATATTCGTACATTTTTGTTTAATTGAATATTAACACAGTGACATTTCAAAACTTTGACTGACGTGAAATCCCACGCTGCATTTCAGAAATGATGTCGCCATATGGCAAGCGGTTCGACGCATAATCCCAAGAAACTGGGTTTCTCATGCGAACCTAGGTTCTCAGAATGAGAACCTAGGTTTTCGCTTGAAGATTGCACATGGCTTCAAGAACCCAAGTTTTCAAATGAGAACCTAGGTTTTCATGAGAACCTAGGTTCTCATTTGAAAACCTAAGTTCTCATTTGAAAACCTAGGTTCTTATGAGAACCTAGGTTCTCATTCTGAGAACCTATGTTCTCATGAGAAACCTAGTTTCTTGGGATTATGCGTCGAACCGCTTGCCATATCGCCATCAGATTTGATTGGCAATGCGTTAAGAAAATTAAGAAAACAGTCTTCAGAAAACTAGGACGTAATTGTTTAACTAGCAATATCACGTGTAAATTTGTTATCGGCTTTCGACATAGATAAACCAATTAAAAAACGGGTAACACATTTAAGGACGTATTGTCAATTGATTTTGTCATTTTTTATCTGAGAATACAATTTATATCAAAATTGTTGGTGTAAATGAGGTCTAATGTTCAGTCCGTGGGTGTGAGGTTTTGGCTGATCCACTCGCGGCCTGAACATGTATTGTACCTTTCAAATATCTTCTAATGTCAGAACTATGTGTTTAACCCATTCATGCCTAGCGTCTAAAAAAAAGGATGCGGCGTCTCATCAGGGTCTGCGCTGTTTGCTTAAAGGAATTTCTGTAAGAAATATTCTAAATATAGAAATAAATATTCTAGACATCCCTAATTTTGGAAATAAATTGATCCCATTTAGAAGGATGGGAGAGTCCACTGGGCATAAATGGGTTAAAACATCTATCTAGCAATTGCGAAAGATCAGAAGAGATGAGCGATACCAAACCAGAGCATTTAGATTCATTTCGCTTTTCCATGTAAAATTACGTGATCATAATATGAGGCTTGTTCTGAAAAACTGGGCATAATGCATGTGCGTAACGTGTCGCCCCAGATTAGCCTGTGCAGTCCGTACAGGCTTATCAGGGACGACACTTTCCGCCTAAATTGCATTTTGCTAAGAAGAGACTTCATTTTAACCAAAAAATGTCATAAACGCGGAAAGTGTCGTCCCTGATTAGCCAGTGCGCACTCGCATTATGCCCGGTTTTCTCATAACAAGACTTAAATATATTAAGCAAGTTTTGTAAAAAAAACACAAGTATCTAGAAGATTCTCTCCAAGAAAAGGGCTTTTAAAGGCGTTAGTAACGTCTAACGTTTAACAACCTGAAACGTATGTTTTTGGTCTAAAAGATATTCGGTTGAAACGACGAATGCAACTTTTAAAATATTTTTTAGTGAGTAAGTTAGGCTTTGAACTAAAACCGTGATTACAATGGCTGTACCAATGAATTGTCCTAAAATTAACACGTATCAATGTCGGACATCTCAGGTCAAATGTTGATTACGGAGTGATAACGTTAGAAATCACCATATAATTACAAAGTGCACAGGACTGCACGCTATTTTATAGTATACGCTGTAACGGAGACTTGTTCAAAGCAGAGACGTAGATAACGATAACATCTACGTCTCTAAACTTTAAAAAGCACACTTCTTGCTAAAGAACGCTTAAAATGTATATTCGTGTATTGCGATTTAGCAATCGAAATCGGGAAAAAGTAACTCCACTAACTCGTTCGTATCCCTTTATATTGATAACGTAACCCAACATGTGTAGCAGACATTAAGTATAGACTACTGTTTAAACTCGAAAGCCTGCGTGGTGTAGTGGTAGAACGATGGATTCTGCATCGAGAGGTCCGGAGTTGAGCCCCAGGAAAATCAAATTTATAAAAAAAATCCTAATTAATTATAATAAATTAGCGCGTGAAAGATGGTCCATTATAATCGGATTGATACATATCACTAGCCACTGGCAATAGACAGTCTCAACAAAATAGCAACAAAATAGCAACCAATTAAAAACTAGAACTTTCATTGTCATGTCTTACTTTCTCCCTCAAGCCGCTTTGTCAGATTGCATAGAAAATAAGTTTCAATAAATTGCTTACCAACAAAACTTCGCCCAAATTAATACGTAGTATTTACATGATACTGTATATGCACATTAAAACGTTAATGTTAAAAAAACATTCGTTGAGAATGGTGCTATTAACAAAAAGCATCAACGCACTGTTAAATCAAGCAAAAACCAGGAACTCACGAAAACAACAGCGGAAGCTTTACTGATCCTATGCATCAAAACTACAAAAAAGTTTGACAACGTTTTACAGCTTATCAGGTTCTCAACCGCCAAACCTAAAAACAATTAACACAAGTCTAAGGACAACCACTCTATGAAATATTTATTTTTTGCAATCGCGAAACCCTGTTAGGCATTTAAGAAAACAATTCAACACCACAGTGACTCATTCTGGCGACAGCACTGTGACACTTCTTAAGACAAAAGTGCCATCAGCATTGCTGCTCTTTCCTGTGTTCGCGCCGCGTTCGTAACATAGCCGGAAGTGATTCAACTTTCGCTTAAACGATGATCCGAAATCACGCAATCATTTGCTCAGATTAATTGGTAAATGGATGCCCGGAACGCGAAACTTCAAGAAAAACGTTTGCATACCATTTTATCCCATTGTTCCGTCATTGTACAAACTGTCAGCCGTGGCAAACAGACTTACGATGCACTTCTCCCTGAGACCGATCTTTGTGAGCCGCGCTCACACGCCGTTAACGTCCGCTTCGACGAGGCCCGTGACAACCCTGTGTGTTACACATGAGCCATTGTTCTATTAACCTTTTGTTCTGAAAACAATTCCCGCTATTATTGTCATCTCGTAAAGTTTCAATATCCTTAAAACATTCATCGAGCGGTTTCAAGTTTCAGTTAAAGACCGTTGTCTAAAGTTAGTGATTTAACATATGCAATCGTTTAAACCTGTCACTTAAAGTGGACCTGCGTGCATACTGGATCCGCGTCATCCGAAAATAGTTCTCATGTGCTACGTGGTCAGAGTACCTCCAGACGAGCCAACGCATCCACACAGTCTGGTCAAGAGCTTGCCAGTCCGCTAATGATAAAACGGAACCTTGCGGGACTTAATAGCCGACAGCGTACCAGACTGACAGCTCGTATAAAGCTATTCTGGTTGCATATGGCATAATATACATTTTCGCAAGACGCGTATCACTGATAAATCACACATTCTCTTCAACCTTGACGTTTCCGGTTGCATTAACATTTCATCATAATATCAATATTAAAATCGACAAATGCGTGTTACAGATAAAGTTCATTTTCTTTACATCGCGTTAGAGTTTCTTTTGTGCCTTATCTCATGTAAAACACTCTCAAGATATATGGGCTACATGATACTTGTCGGCGTCAGACAATGTATGTGCGGAAATAGCAAGACCCTCGACCTAAGCCTGGAAGCGTGAAAACTTAACATAATACGACCAGCATTCTCGAGTAAAGCTTCAACAATCGTAACACTTTAAGATAAGTTATGCGTCTGTGCTTTTTTTTAGAATGCACATCCATTTGTAGCTTTTCCACATCCGTCATGCACTTAATTCGGGTATTTTTTTAACTTAACAAATCCCTACTGACGAAATATAATACATTTACATAAATCAATTTAGTACATGTCTGAAAAAGCATGACTCAGTCAAAAAATCCACGTATGACAAGTTAGGGTAACATAAAAATTTATTAGTTTCGGAACACGTTTGGGTCGCTGCAAGGAAAATATAGCAAGGATTTATATTAAGTACACTGATAGGGTCACTTAAAAATGTATTAGTTTCGGAACACGTTTGGGTCGCTGCAAGGAATATATAGCAAGGATTTATATCAAGTACACTGATAACAGGTCGCGTTTTTGCAGTAGAAATAGTGTTTGCCAATAGATCGAGAGATGTTCCGAGTTTGATCCGTACTTCGGGAGTGTTCTCATCATATCGCCATTAAGACGGTCCATCCTGTACTGGAGAAGAACACGACACTTATCAATCAGCTTATAATTTCGATATAATTTCGATGCAAAAGAGCTTAAATGAATTGGTTTTAACAAAACTTAATAAGACCAATGGTGTCTAAACGAGGACCATAATTATTTGGTACAGACGAAACCTTGATGGGATGCCCAATGCGTCACATACGAGAGCTATCAGCCAAGACATGCAATGGTCCTGTACGGGTTGAAACTTGGATCAAACAAGAGTGGCTATGTATCATATTATTTCAGATTAAACGATGTTCAAGAAAACCGAGCTGTGACCATTGTTCGAATGACAGAGTCCGGCATTACTTATATGCAATATGCCGATGTAATATATGCTTGTCATATCGTTCTTTTGGCATCGTGACAAAAAATTAGTAATTATAATTAACAATAAGGATGGATCGAACGAAAACGTGTGCTTGGCTTTTAAGAACGTTTGCTTCATACATCTTTTCGAAAGTGTAAATTTGCAAACAGATTTACTTTTCCACCAAACTGTATTTAATTTAAACACCGACAAATGATACATTTACTAAATCATCACCAACGTTTAAGTTTTAGTGTCGAGATGACAACTTTTTTTTTAAATTAATGCATGCAAATTTTATGTTAACGTTTATCAACCAAAAACCATCAGACATATAGGACTATTTAGGTGTCAATGACAAGAAAATGGAAAACATGTGTTACCAACGTGAAATTTCTAAACCCAGTGGCCTAAATGCACATTATCTGAGCACTTTATTCCTGTTAATGTAATTTGACCCCCCCCCCCCCCCCCTTAACTTGATATTTTAAATGAAGATAATGACGGTTATCTACCGATATTGTGGTGGCAATGGTCGTCAAAACCTACAATTTGTGTAACAATAATGTCATAAAATTGATACCAATTTCTTTACAGATATAAAAAAGAAAGCGGCTTACATGTAGACTATCATTACTACAAGCATGTTTTACTGATACAATAACTGCATCGACAGTTAATGCGCGCTGCTTCTACAAGTACGACTTATTCTTGGATTTGTTTATATTAAAATCGGTATTTCCTTTATGCTCGGTTAAAAAATTACCACATTTAAATTATTTCGTCATCAATACAAATATATCAAATGTACGGAATTTTCATTATATGAAATCAGCTCATATTCCTAATACATATGTGATAAGCAAATATTGATATTATAAATTATGTAAATGGATGACAACTTACCGTCTGTAGCAGAAGACAAAATAATCCGTAATAACAAAAGCGAAAATCCATTTTGGATACACTTCCGAAACAGCCTTTGATATAGCCTTGAAGAAATAGTTTTATTCCTTCCTCAAGAAAACACCACTATTTGAAATCAATACGAGTTTTCTAAACCCAGTTGAGCTGTCCGAATTAACAGTCGACACACAGCAAACGAAACGCGTAACAAAGTCGTCTGCTCCGTTGCGTCCGGTATTACGGTGACACAACTAGTCCTCACGCTTGACTGGAGTTTTCATTCCAGTGTAACCACTGAGCAAACGTGAAACTCGCCTCTCCCACAGCACTGAATGAATTCGATTCCAGTCGATTTTTTTCTCTCGTGGATCTATCAATTCACTTTTCTTTTTACATCTTCTATCGGATCGGACCACGTGTCTGAGAAATCGTGCGATATATTCCTCCGCTTGCTAAGCAGAAGACAATTTTATTATGTTAAACACTAACCACTTTGTTACCTCGCTTTAAACGCTAATCCTTATTTATTGAAATCAAAATAAAATAATTCAGTTTAAATCGACTGTTGTAACCGGTTAAGTTAACTTTCAATGTGCTGTAAGTAGACTGTTGTAACCGGTTAAGTTAACTTTCAATGTGCTGTAAGTAGTAAAACTTTAACTCATTCATTCGAATTCAACTTAATCGAATTAAACGCACGAAGTTTCGCAACGCTCCGTGTGACATAAATGGAAATACTTGAAATCGAAATTAAATTAAACACTGGGTGCTAGACAGCTTGAAAATACCGACTAATCCCAAATCAGGTATTTTATGGACCACACAATAAACATACAATGAGCTTAATGCACAGTATGTCACAAAATTGATAAACACGCTTGATAAGGTTAGATTTAAATAGATTGATATAGTTAGGTGTACGTAATCAGTATAGTTCACTTTTTAAAACTGATAATACACAATGCATTGTTGCAAAAAAGAAAAATAGGTAAATATGATTCAGAGAACCAAGGTTGATATTGCATGTACATGTTTAGTGATATTAGTGTCGGATTTTCAAACACAAGAAACTCCATTGGTGATGATCAGTGGTAATAACGAGATAACTCTTGTATACTATTATAACTTTTAAACATGAGTTATCAACCTTGCCGCTGGTGTACAATGCAACGTTCTCACGAGACTGCGAAATAAAAATCAAAGCGCTGAAGGCGATGAATTTTTTCGCTGTTGTACAATCTTAGACGAAACTCAGTTTTCAAAATTATTTTATAGCTTTTTATATCGCAAGTTTGAAATGACCACAACCCATTCAAATTTATAAAGAGTGTGACTTAAAGCACAGGTCGAGATGTGTGTTTTTTTTCAAATCATTGATACAACTAATCAGTGTGCACAGGTTTATCTTATTTGACGTGCATTAAGCCCCGTTTTCCCTGAAAGCAGCCAATGTACAGATTTCAATGATAAACACTAGACTGGCCAACGTTGTCTAACAAGCTGTTAAATACACTGTGTAGTCTACCAGTGAGAACAGGCAAATGAGGTGGTTAAACCAAACGCTTTAAGCATTTGTCGTCTGCTAAATTGTACTAGAGTTATCCACACAGGCAGTCATGGGTTACGGGTCCTACCGTAGCTAAGGCATACTGATTTGCAAAATTGCGTCTGCATTATTTGTTAGCTTTGCTCACAAATAAAAATGTTTTGTTTTTATTTAAAGAATCAGACAAATAAAGGTAAGATTATTTTTTTTACTCACATTGTTTCCGAACGTATTTTATAATCAAAACAAAATGTTGTTGCATCTTCAACTTACCATATGCATGTACAGATATCTAAAATGGCGTAACATGCCTAACCATCAATCGGTTACAGACGTCGTTGTTTTGTGCTACATGTGGAGTGTTGGGCATATTGCCTTTTTTCATGAATGAAGCATATCATTAATTATTTGAAAGCTTAAAAATTGATTTTGATTTCATTAATAATTTTGGCAGTAATAGGAATTGTTTAATCGGTACGCCTCTTGTCGAAAGATATTACCGGTATGTTCGAATTCTCATGACATTTAAATATTATCCTATATTGAAACAACTTTTTTTGTCCAACTTCAATGTTGTTTTCAGTATTTAAGGTTATCAAACGAATGCTAAACATTACACTTACACTCTACTGCTTTAAGTTTTCATGTTTACGCGGAACAAACATGAGCAAGACGTCCAGTCAAAGAGGACAAACATGAGCAAGACGTCCAGTCAAAGAGGACAAACATGAGCAAGACGTCCAGTCAAAGAGGACAAACATGAGCAAGACGTCCAGTCAAAGAGGACAAACATGAGCAAGACGTCCAGTCAAAGAGGACAAACATGAGCAAGACGTCCAGTCAAAGAGGACAAACATGAGCAAGACGTCCAGTCAAAGAGGACAAACATGAGCAAGACGTCCAGTCAAAGAGGACAAACATGAGCAAGACGTCCAGTCAAAGAGGACAAACAGTCACCATGTGCGATTAATCTTCAGATATGTTTTTTTCGAAACAAAATGAACTGTTTTTTTTATATTATCTTAGGTTGAGAGACGCATTTGCTCTTCGAAACCTGGGTGCACATTGCGACGTGATTCGAGTATAGCTATTACCGATCTCTTTCTTCAGACCTATCAACGTGATATGATTGTTCATATCTGCAAAGTAAGTTTTCACAGAAAAGCCTCACCACGATTTAACGTCTGAAAGGTCAGTAAAATGTCGGTCTTGCGGATAAACGCACGTGTGATAACACCATAAGAACATAGACCCGCACTGGCTTCTGGGCGTATCTGTGGGTACCTTTTTTAAAATCTAGATTGTAAAAAATGTTCATTTGTACTTATTAAACTACACTGTCCTTAAACATGTCCGGCATGAGAGCTCATGAAAGCATCGCTTTAAAGCTATCTCTACAATGGGACTGTTGGAAGACAATATACTGACTTTTACTGAGTGTCTTTCGCGGCAATCGATCGAACTTTCACTCATTAAATAAGACATGCAAAATGAAAAGGCATTTAAAAAATAACTAAGTGTCGAAACTCTTCAAAAAATTACTGACACCACCCTTTTACCGACCAACACATAGTATAGAAATCGATTACTCCCGGATTACCGCCCCTCGCGCCGCCATCTTGGTACTGAAGAACAATGCAGGGACCTATATGTTTGTATAGGTCCCTGAACAATAAAATAAAGTGACGCGATTTTATTAAATATATTTGAAGATTTAGATGGTTTCTGTGATGGATACAATAATCACATAACAGTTCGTGTTTTTTTTAAATAAATATTGTTATCCGGTTCATCTGCATTGTTTAAGAGTCATAAAACCAGAGACGAAGATCTACGTCTCTGATAAAACTCAGCATGAATTAGGCCTTTAAATATTGTCATTTGACATGTTATTATAAGGCGACGCATAGCATCTTATCTTAATAACAGCATCTACACATTTGGAGAT
Source organism: Dreissena polymorpha (assembly GCF_020536995.1). Taxonomy (NCBI): domain Eukaryota; kingdom Metazoa; phylum Mollusca; class Bivalvia; order Myida; family Dreissenidae; genus Dreissena; species Dreissena polymorpha. Next base: position 68,463,674 of record NC_068355.1, on the reverse strand, counting down.
ATATGGTGTCACAGACTTAACAATTAACACTTTCAATCCACCATTGTCTCCCACTGAGGGAATGCTTTCGTTCCTCAATCGCAGATGGTGTTTTTTTACCATTAATTAATTAAATTAAATTAATTAAATTGTCAATCCGTAATTACCGAAAAAATCACTGCGTTCGTGTTTTCAAAGTTTATCTTAAATCCTAACTGTATAGTGAACTTTTAAGAAAGAAATTAATACGTTGGCGAAATGTAGCGAACATTATAAGGACTATTTAAAGTGATATTATGGGCATTTTTCACTGTTGAATTGAGGCTAAATGAATTAACAGATCAAAAGAGTTGGTTAAAACATGGTTAATGACCAATTATCTGCAGCTGATCTTGCTACCAGTTGTTTATTAAAAATATATTTTATATTCGATATTTTACATGACTCACCCAGTTCTCTTAGACGAAATGATCCGTAAAACAAAATTGTGTCTTTGTGTCGTATGAACGAATCTGCACCAAAACTAAATTTAGGTTCACATCGTACATGCATGATCAGTTGTCAAACGAAAGTACGGTTGATATTCAAATGCATTATTTTTCTCTTTCCGGAAATTTGTTTTAGTATGTTGATGCTGCATAAACAAATATAAGTGTTTATGAAGTGAAAACACCAAAAATAAACAACGATTGCGATAGACACCTATACACTGTTAGATGCCCATAATATCACTTTAATTATACGTATGACTACAAATGTGTCATGTTGAGCATTTTTATCGTAAATTTACATTGTATTAAGAAAATAAAGTAAAGCAAGCAAACAATTAAGTAAATATTAAGAACATGGCAAACACAGTTTGTTCAGGCTACAGATTTTGATACTAACATTGGAAGGGTATTTAAATGATAAAATAAAAATTAAGTTATAAGCAAAAGCAGATTTTCACTTTTCAATTAAAAAAACTGCCATGCTCTGACATCTTACACATTTTCGTTAATGAATATCCGCTGGACTAGTTGATTTAAAATTATTTTCCGGCTAAAGATATTTGTTCGACAGCGATTTTTAAATAAAATATATTAATAAAAAGCAACACAGTTTTATACTAAACCATATAATTTTTAATATGAAAAGTTTGCCTCTACATGATATCTTACAGAGTTTCGCTAATAAATATTTCCGGATCAATTTTTGTTAAAATCACAAATTTTATTTCAGCTAGAGCTTTAACATTACCTTAACAATGATACTTTCATAAGAAATATTAATAATGAAATAATACATCTTTAGAAAAACAAAGATATGTACTATTCAATAAAAAAATATGTCTCATTATTGAATCATATAAATTTTCTTAATGGGTATATCTGGAATTATATAAATGTTTCTAAAGAAATAATAATGTTTTAATCTAATGCAGATATCATATTTTCAAAGAAATTGTATATCTCGGTCATAAATCTTTAAAAATTTCGCTAATTAACATCTGCCGAATTATTAACGATAAAAATCACAAAGTTTCCTTCAGACTGCGGAAATGACCTTTATAATTATCTTCGAATAATAAAATCCAATAAAGAAATAATTGTGTTTTAAAGTGATATTATGGGCATTTAACACTGTTGAATTCAGCTGAAAAGAATTAACAGGTCAAAAGAGTTAGTTAATATGTGGTTACTGACCAATTATCTGCAACTCATCTTGCTATCAGTTGTTTATTAAAATGTATTTTATATTCGATATTTTACATGACCCACCCAGTCCTGTAAGCCGAAATGATCCGTAAAACAAAATTGCGCCTTTGTGTCGTATGAACGAATCTGCACTAAAACTAAATTCAGGTTCACATCGTACATGCATGATCAGTTGTCAAACGAAAGTAAGGTTGATATTCAAATGCATTATTTTTTATCTTTCTGGGATATTGTTTTAGCATGTTGATGCTGCATTAACAAATATAAGTGCATATGAAGTGAAAACATCAAAACTAAACAACGTTTGCGATAGAAACCTATAAACTGTTAGATGCCCAGAATATCACTTAAAGCGGCCCATCCACACACAATATCATTGTCAGTTTTATTGACTCAATAATATTGACAGAATCTTTTTACCCTTAAGTGTATTAATCAATATTTTGTTTATTTGTACTTTGGTCATCATTCAAACAAGATAAAAATTGACAATGCGTCAATAAATATTTGAGCTCTCTGATTTTCATCAATACATTGACGGTGTCTTCAATATCATCCATTCACTATAAATTTTATTGTCAATCTTCATTATTGATAATAAAATTGACAATGATATTGTGTGTGGATGGGCCGCTTTAAGCAAAAGCATTACTGAAAGGATTTCTTTTTAAAAAATACAGCAAATTCGGCCTTAAACATTACGCGAAGAATTTGACATATAACAGCGTTCCACATGTCACCCATGTAGAACACTGTTTTCTTTCAAATTCTTCAGTACCAAGATGGCGGCGGGGTCACGTGATAGCCGATATGGCGTCGGTCAATTTATCGATTCTGGTATTGTCTATACCAAAAGTGCCTGACAGCAGGATCCACCCCAGATGTATGGTAGACTGCGACAGTGTCTTCAATATTTAAGAAGGGAGACGGGTACAAAGCGAGCAGCTACCGCCCAGTATCACTCACTTGTATATGCTGTAAAATGCTGGAGCATATCATCGTCAGTAATGTCATGGGACACCTGGACAGGAACAACATCCTTACTGACTGCCAGCATGGATTCAGAAGGAGGCGGAGTCGTGAATCCCAACTCCTAAGTTAACCCTATCGCATGAACTCCTGAAGTCCCTAGACAAAGGGAAACAACATATGACCTTGCCATTCTGGACTCCAGCAAAGCGTTCGACAAAGTTCCACACCAGCGTCTGTTGACCAAGCTGCACCACTACATCATACTCGGCCAGACCCTGGAGTGGATCCGAGCCTTCCTGACAGACAGGACACAGAGAGTTGCTGTTGACGGAACAATCTCAGATCCCGCACCAGTGGTCAGTGGAATGCCACAGGGGAGTGTTCTGGGACCGATCCTCTTCCTTGTCTCCATTAACGACCTACAGTGGAAAACTATAGAGTCAAGAATGACCAAAGCCAAACTGACAATGGTCTACAAGATGACCAACGACCTTGTGTATACACTAGTAACTAAATACCTTTCCAATGATTCGATTGGACACGGACATTTTATCAACGTCTTCTTTATACTATCGCCACAGCTTTTTTCCAAGTATAATCACCACTTGGAACAACATACCGGCCTCCATCGCTGAAGCCCCCGTCTTGGTATCCTTTAAGCGGGGCTAGCAACAACCAGAATCTTAATAAGTTGCCAGCTACAACGTAACTCCTAATGATCCCTCATGGCTGTGCCGGTTGAGGTTCAAACCTCTTGGCGGCCACCGTAGCCGGAGATGCATGAGGGAGAAGGATGAAACATAGCTGCTGACTCTGCTTTACTTTACTTCTGTCTGTAAACTAGCAAGCTCGTCTTACTTTACTGTTTTTTTTTAAAATCCTTATCCCCATTCTTTCACAGTCCGTCGCATAATGATCATGTGTGATTGTAGCGACGTACGATGTAGATGTAGAATATAATATCTTCTTTATTGGGAAAACATCGGGCAATAATTATGTGAAATAAATCGCAACCGCAAATCTTGTTTACATGTATAGGCTCTTTAATGTGGAAGTTTCCGTACAATCTCTGCAACAGATAAAATAAAGTTGAAATATTATAATTTCGGGGACATAATATTCGAAGTGTTAATATTTAATTCTGCCGCATTAGCCGTAGCAAAAATTTCTTTCTTTAGGGTCATCAGGGACCTTTACAAACAAAAGGACGTTGGGGTCATCTACAAATCAAGGTCATTCAGAGCGGACTATTGGAGAGAAATGTACCCAGCAGTTAAAATCAAGTAGGAGTCATTATACATAAGTGAAGACGATTGGACAAGTGCACTCCTAAATGCATCCCGCTGTGACATGTTTCATACAGATCTACTCTCAACAATATATTCCAAAAATGTATATAGTAGGTGTTTGCCTTTATTATTGAGCATCGTACTTTTCCGAAGCGCAACTTCCTGTGCGCAGCTTGTCGGCTTCTGTGTGAGGAATGAATCTTTAAGCAAATTTAACTCAAAGAAGTGATAATAGACAAGAATGGTGACAGTCGAAGAACTTTATCAAAAATTTGGGGTCTTGGCAGACGCAAAAGATAAAGCCGGAGAGGTATGCGTCCATATTATCATGAAATTGACGCGCTACTTTCGGATCATGCTTTTTGAAATGTGGGTGGGGAATGTAAACAAAATAAATGATAACTCATTTCTTATTATTTTGCATAAAACTTGCAAGACATTTTTTCGTGGCTTTTATTATTTTTCTGTAATTATGTATACGTTAATTAGAAACACGGCGTCATGCCTTATATTGCTATACCAAGCCTAAAAATGGTGATGCATTCAAATGTGCCACTTTTTTAAAAGGCAATGGCTAGTCGCACAGCCCTGTACAGCTAGACAAAGACCTATCAATATACAAAGATAAGCGTTATCGGGTTATCGCGGATTTTCTCCCGGAGGGAACGAGATTTAGTCACGTGGCCAAAGGCTAGGTACAACGAATAGTTCGTCTGTAACGAGATCGTCAGTAACGTGTCGATTGATTCGCAAAATATGAACGGTTATCAAATCAAATGAACGTAACTTGCTGGTGTCTTTGGTGGTACAGAATACTGCTTTAAATAATTAAATGACCGATGCAATAAAAATAATCTGTATGGTAATAAAATTATTTAATTAATTTTAATGTCACTAATTCATCGGTTCAAAGAATCATCAAAAATTATTTATTCAAAAGTTTTAAGTCAAATAAGCGTCCAATTTTGCAGTCATGCATGCGGGAAATATTGTATGTACGCTAAAAAGAAAAATCTTATAACACATTAGTAATTGTTGTAGTTATTAGTAGCACAGATCTATCCTTAAACAATGTTTATTGGTGGATATTTCCGTAGAGATTCATTGATCTATTAATAAACATGTTTATTTAAGATCCGAGATTAAACAAAGAAGACGCCTAGAATATTGTAATAAAACGAAACGAGTAGTTAAAAATTCTTGTTATTTAAATCACTTTTCAGACATATTGAAGGAGCATTCACGGTAGTTTAGATTAAAACCGGCGCCAGTTGAACGTCTACTGAAGGAGAATCTCGGGAAGTTAGCAGGCCAGTGTAGCTTCAACAGGTGTCAGATTAGTACACTTGCATATTAGGTTGACAGATTTCGCACCTTTTTTAACATGATTGCCCAAAATAAGGCCCCGTGACCCCGGGACAGACCCCCGGGTTAACCTACACAACATTCCTACAAACGTATTAGTTTTAACATAAGAATATCATATCATTTTTCATGTACACCATATTCACATGGCAAAATATAACAAAACCGATTTTTTTTCATGGGATGATGATTTAGACCTCGATGAAATTTTAGGAGAATATACAGCAGACGAAGATGCTATTGATAATTCAAATGGGAAGCAAATTGCAATTTATATTTGTCCAGAGTGAAAAATGGAGTATAAAAGTATTTCCGGGTTCCGGGGTCACGTCTTGAAAAAGCATGACACAAATCTCAAAGGTACGCTATAACGGGTTTCCATGTATCTCTTTAAAATTCAGAAGTCGAAACAGCGGTTATTAAAATAGTTCTTGTTTTAGGAAATAGACCATTAAAGTAAGGAAAACAGGAAAAATTAAATACCTAACAATATACTGATACGTCTTTGGAAAAACGGACAAATTACGTAAATAAGTTAAGCCCCGTTTTCCTATGCTTCTTTCGCATTTTGTAGCCTTACGCACACATTTAAATTCTCTGTAGAAATTCAAATTATTATATACGTTAAAAGCAATAAAAGGTGTCCATGCTGAATTGCATTGAGCAAAAGTATACCGTAGTACCTAAGCAGAACGTATCCCCCATCGAGGGTAAACGTTGCATAGAATTAACAAACGAAAAAACGCATGTAAATTATTTGATAGTTTAATAGCATATTTAACAACATACAACATTACACAACAGTTAATAATAAATTAACGAAATACCTTTTTATTGAAGAAATGTTGTTTCATTTCACGAGTCGCGTTTCGAGAAAACTGGACATAATGCTTGTGCGTAGTTTCATCCCAGATTAGCCTGTGCAGTCCACCAAGGCTAATCAAGGACGACCCTTTACGCCTAAATTGGTTTTTTACTAAGAAGATACTTTATTTAAACGAAAAATGTCATATAAGCGAAAAGTGTCGTCCCTGGTTAGCCTGTATGAACTGCACAGGCTAATCTGGAATGACAATTTACGCAAAAACATTATGTCCAATTTTCTCAGAACGAGATTCATAAAATGAAAGAACAACATTTCTGTAACATTTTTTGTGTTAAACAGGTGACCAACGTGGATACTTTGCAAGATCTGTACAGATTAAAACAAAATAAATACGGTCAAGTCTAATACATATAGTTTATTCATATTAATTACTTCTTGCAGCTGCAGACTACAGAAAGAGTTCACAGCAAGTCTCCTACAAAGTTCCATTATCACAGAAACCCTGTTAAATAACAATGGCAGATCTGTCCAAATGACATGACTACGAGGCACTGGTTTTCTATGCACGAACAAATTGCATTTGAAGTCAGAGTGCACCTCTATGGACAGTTTTGCGGAGGCAGCATCACCGTGCGAGTACATCTGCATCAATGTCAATTTGCTTCTGTCTTTACGAACCATGAAATCCTGACTGATATTTTCCTGAACTTCAGTCTGTAGTTTTAAAAAGTCAACACAATCAACCTCCACCTCCTCAATGTCACATTCCTGATGATTTAGTGTCGTTCTCCCATTTGCATTCTGTTCAAAGTCTTCCAAAAATCCACAATTCAAAATGTCCGTCTCATCTTCCAGGTTCATTATGTCTGGACCATTATCAATGAATCCTGTATTCAGCAACCCTGAATCATCATCTAAACGAACACAGTATTCCCCTCATCACAGGTTTGGACATAAACATTACTACATGTTGGACTGTTGCCAGAACATGAATCATTTGACAATCCCGATAGAGCAGGGTTTTTTTCTTCGATAGAGCAGGTATTTTCCATAGGTACTTCTGTGTACAAAAGCCCTTACTGCGTTTCTTCCGCGGCATCCTGCAAAAAATAAATGTTCATATAAATGTACATATTATATGTGCAGATATGGTTTCATCAACATAAAGTATGCGTGAGAGAAATTGAAGTATGAACATGTAATAATAATCGTCCACATACTAATCGTAATAATAACATTAGTATCCTCTTAAACAAAAATGAGAACAGAACTTATTCATTTATTCACAATAAACAGTTTTGTTTTTCATGTTTAGCAGAAGCATAAGAAGAACTATTTATAAATAGTAGAAGAAGTAGTAGTTGTAGCAGCAAAGCAGCAGTAGCAGAAGAAACATATTTGCAGTAATAATTGTAGAAGAAATTCTGACGATTCATGATTTTTAGCAAAGGTTACTTATTAAATACTTAATGGTTAGGCCTGCGCTTTTAAATTATTGATGAATAAGCAATTGAAGCAACTTACTATTGACCAAGGTTAAAACAATATAACACAGATTTCAATAAACCATAACGGTGTTTCGCAAAGACCTATCGCTCCGATTCGCTCGTACCATATAACAAAGCGTTGCTTTTGATAAAGAGTAAATTGTATCATAAAATGCAATCTACGAGGATCAACCACTACATATAATTTAAAATCAACATTGTTATAAAGTGTAAACATTTTAAAGGCCGATCTTTTATCCTGGTCCGAAACTTATGTTTTATAGTTCATTTACATGTAATATCTGTTTGATCGGAAATTATCGGAAATTATACCCACTGGATGAACCGTCTGCTGAATCGACATTTAAAATTACGCATGCATTGTTATTCACTTAGCACCATAAAACTTTAGTATTGGTATTGTTAACAATACTTTTAAAGAGACATTTTATTTTCTTATTTGACTAAATTCGTTTTAATCGCTGATTGCCAATGTAAAAAAACCTTCAATAGGCGTATTTGATTGGAAAGGTTTTATTACAACCTTTGTGAAGATCAGAGTTCACTGAACCAGCGAGACCATCTTTCTTATTGTGTCCTGTTAAATCCACTTTTTACCTCCATATCGAATGTTGTTACATGCATATGCTGACGTTTGTTTTATTTATCTGATTATGCATTAGACGCGATGTGTTTTTTTCCGGTTCAATGATCAAAGCCAAATGATTTTTTTTTAATTTAGTTATTTGTTTACTTTAAAAAGAGTGTAAAAGTGCACATTTATTCAAAATATACTCGCAAAATTCTCAAGACGATTTTATTGAAATAAGTCCTTCAGTCCTTAATAAGCAAAACATATTGAAGTAAAACAAACATTTTACAAGCTCAAAACAATCTTATTATGACAATATCAGAGAAACCTCTGGGAAAAATGAGATTAATGCGTGTGCGTTAAGTGTGGTCCTTTATAATCGAAATATTACTTTAAAGCGAAAATGGTCACCCCTAATTGGCCTGTCGGACTGACCATTCTTATCTGGGATGACACTACACGCATGCATGTCCGAAACATTTAAGTATATGTAATACAAGAAGAGATATCCAAGTGTTCACTAAATTAAGTGCCATGAGTTTAGTCTACCAATGTAGCAATATGAAAATGAAACAAAAAAAGGCTACAATTAACCAAATCTATCCACAAATAGCAAAGTTATTCAAAAAGGCGTCCAAGCTATTTTTGAAGTCTTCCCTTCTCAATGTGTAAATGTATGAAACATGTAAGTGTATGTCTTACACAAAGAGATATTCAAGTGTGTACTAAATATAGTGCTACGAGTTTAGTCTTCCACTGTAGCAATATGAAAATGAAACAAAATAAGTCTACAATTAACCAAATCTATCCACAAATAGCAAAGCTATACAAAAAGGTGTCCAAGCTAATTTTGAAGTCTTCCCTTCTCAATGTGTACATGTCCGAAACATTTAAGTATATGTCTTTCAAGAAGAGATATTCAAGTGTGTACTAAATATAGTGCTAAGAGTTTAGTCTACAGGGCTTTTTTTCCTGACTTTGTGAAGCGGCCCTGGCCCCCTTACTTTGTGAAAAAATGAGTCGCAAACTTTTCAAAATTGTGAAAAAATGAGTTGCAATCTTTTCAAAATTGTGACAAATTGAGTCGCAAACTTTTCAAAATTGTGAAAAATTGAGTCGCGAACTTCTTAAAATTGTGAAAAACCGAGTCGTGAAATTATTAAAATTGTGAAAAACGGCCCATTTTGTAAAAATTCACGGCCATGTTAGGTTTGTGAATTGTCCTTTTCAAAATTGTGAAATGTCCTTCCACGGCCACTCATAAAGAAGGAAAAAAAGCCCTGGTCTACCAATGTAGCAATATGAAAATGAAACAAAATAAGTCCAAAATAAAACAAATCTATCCACAAATAGCAGAGTAATACAAAAAGGCGTCCATGCTATTTTTGAAATCTTCCCTTCTTAATGTTTCAATGTCCGAAACATATAAGTATATGTCTTACAAGAAGAGATATTCAAGTCTGTACTAAATATAGTGCTATGAGTTTAGTCTACCAATGTAGCAATATGAAAATGAAACAAAATAAGTCTACAATTAACCAAATCTATCCACAAATAGCAAAGCTATACAAAAAGGCGTCCAAGCTAATTTTGAAGTCTTCCCTTCTCAATGTGTACATGTCCGAAACCTTTAAGTATATGTCTTTCAAGAAGAAATATTCAAGTGTGTACTAAATATAGTGCTAAGAGTTCAGTCTACCAATGTAGCAATATGAAAATGAAACAAAATAAGTCCAAAATGAAACAAATCTATCCACAAATAGCAGAGTTATACAAAAAGGCGTCCATGATTTTTTTGAAATCTTCCTTTCTCAATGTTTCAATGTCCGAAACATTTAAGTATATGTCTTTCAAGAAGAGATATTCAAGTGTGTACTTAATATAGTGCTATGAGTTTAGTCTACCAATGTAGCAATATGAAAATGAAACAAAATAAGTCTACAATTAACCAAATCTATCCACAAATAGCAAAGCTATACAAAAAGGCGTCCAAGCTAATTTTGAAGTCTTCCCTTCTCAATGTGTACATGTCCGAAACATTTAAGTATATGTCTTTCAAGAAGAGATATTCAAGTGTGTACTAAATATAGTGCTAAGAGTTCAGTCTACCAATGTAGCAATATGAAAATGAAACAAAATAAGTCCAAAATGAAACAAATCTATCCACAAATAGCAAAGTTATACAAAAAGGCGTCCAAGCTATTTTTGAACCTTCCCGTCTCAATGTTTCAATGTCCGAAACATTTAAGTATATGTCTTACAAGAAGAGATATTCAAGTGTGTACTAAATATAGTGCTATGAGTTTAGTCTACCAATGTAGCAATATGAACATGAAACGAAATAAGTCCAAAATGAACCAAATCTATCCATAAACAGCAAAGTTATACAAAAAGGCGGCAAATATATTTCTGAGGTATTTGCATGCAAAACTGCAACTACAAAAAAACTTTCAGAACATTAACTTAAATTTCAAGTATATGTTTTACAACAAAAAATAAATCATTCTCAATATAAATAAATCTATGCTTGAAATTACTGTCTGTTATCCAAAAAATAACTGAATATTGCAATTTGTTTAATTTCTATTTACACTCAACAGATATGTACTGTGTGTGTGTGTGTGTGTTTATATTAAATACTCTTTCACAAAAAGTTGAAAAACGAACATTATATAAATTTATAACAAAGGCTTTTTATGGCGAAGACATTAAGTTAAATACATTCAAGACATTATTTAGTTTTCAGTTGTTTTAAGCTTACTCGTAAATGACTATGGAAACTAGTCGAAAGAAGCTGATTTGCGAAACATCCCCCACCCGCTTGCCACTACGTTGTATTTCAATATAGCGATATAATAACCAAATTATCTGCACAGTTACATCGTAATTAGATTAATTATTGACGTTTACACTTATTGATACAATACAGCGATGGGTGGTTAATTGATATTCGATAATACTAACCTTAAAGTCAATAAAGACAGGTGTGAAAACGATAACGATGATGGCAATTGTTTACACGACTCGGCTTCTAAATGGCGTCGTCTGCTCGATTGATGTCACGTGATCTAGATCTCGATTCCGCCGCTCGAATTTCCGATAATTTCTATTGGTCTGATGGATGTTACCAATCTTTGTATATTGATAGGTCTTTGAGCTAGACAACAGGCTAGCCATACAGCCCCCTAGACAATAGGCTAGCCGTACAGCTTTGTATGTATAGCCTATTCTATGGAGATTGTCTTGTCGTACGGCTGTTATAACACATTAATATATTGATTAATTATTGATCTACGTGCAGATTCCGAAATTTCTAGCCTTTAGACTAGCTTGTGTAGTCGTCATCACAGAATTTGCAGTTTGGTATATGTTTCGTCGTGGTTGGAAATCCGATTTGTGCATAGTATATAAAGGGTGTAAACAAGGGAGATATGAAAATGTAAATTTATTTAGCCAAACTACAATTACAGCAATCAATAGAAATCACAGTTATGGAGTATATAAATATGCATTTAATGAAAAATTTATATCACTTGACACAAATTATTTAAACAAAAAAATAAACACCTCAATAACATGTTTCATTATAATAATAATAGAATGCATTAATACTCATGAAAATATGTTGATTTGATACTTTTTAAACTTCAAACAGGTAACTATTCGAGGGGAACAACTTTCCTAAATAAATCTGCATAACTAATGTCTACATTTTCTTAATGCGGTCGGACTTCACAATGACTATGGCCAGACTCAGCAAAAAATTTCTTTTAGCCAGTAAATAATGTGCTTAAGTTAACAGAATAAAGGAATATCAATAGTGCGGATCCTATGCTATTTACCTCTGATTTCGCTTGCCTTTGCCTTCCGATTTGAAGTTCTTCCCTCCATGAATACAACTATATGTAATTTCCGACACTTTAAGATTTTCATTGAAAGTTTTCTTAGGGCATCTTCTTTTAGCAGCCTCAATTTTCCTTGTACTACGTTTGTAAAACTGTACACCATTTGAACGCTGGTACAGTTTAATTTTGCCTATTAATGCACCATAAGTGGAGAACAGTTACAGACACGGCCATTTTCAGTGAACAGATATATGGCTTGTATGAAACCATCTATTTATCAATTGTCTTAAAGATAATTAATATATTTGTGTAACTCAGTTTCTGAGAACTACCTTTGACGGCTGCCGTCATAGAATTTCATAATTACATCAACTAATTAAAGAATCATATTAGAAACCGAATTAAATTATTTGTGTTACTCAATTTCTAGGACCTAACTTTGACGGCTGACGTCATTGATTTTCATAATATCGATGCCTCAACTCATTAAAACAGTTTTTCACACCTTATTTTAGAGCGTTGACTAATAAAAGAATCAAATAAGCAACCGTATTACATGAAAGGAAGCCGTAACAGATAAAGAATTTTTAAACTTTTATGAGCTTAAACAAACTTATTAATAGTTAACAGCACTAAATGACAGTTCTATACTTTATAAGCAGTACGGCTAGACAATCTCCATAGGAAAGGCTATACGTACAGAGACACACCGCCAGCCTATTGTCTAGCCGTATGGGTCAGTACGGCTAGCCTCTTGTCTAGCCGTACGGGGCCGTACGACTAGCCACTGCCTTTTTAAAAAGTATTATCATAAAATATTCTTTAATGTGATAGTTTTTCACAAGTGACACAAAAAAATGCAATGTCTATTTCAAGTTCACAACACACATTTTGCAATTTTAGTTTTTTTTCGCAAGTTTCCCAATGATGCGGTACAGGTTGTTATCCTTATTGGGAAACAATTAGCTGCTTTTATTACAATTCATGAAGTATGTCAACATAATTTATCATAATTGTCCCCTACCGGTTTTACCGGAGGGGACCTATGGTTTGCGCTCTGTGCATCTGTGAGTCTGTCACACTTTTCTGGATCCTGCGATAACTTAAAAAGTTCTTAATATTTTTTCATGAAACTTGGAATATGGATAGATGGCAATATGGGCATTATGCACGCCATTTCATTTCGTTCCGACGCAAAAAATTCTGGTTGCTATGGCAACAAATAGACTAGTCATACTGCTGAAAATTGTGGTTTTCTGGATCCTGCGATAACTTTTAAAGTTCTTAGTATTTTTTCATGCAACTTGAAACATGTATAGATGGCAATATGGACGTTATGCACATCATTTCGTTGCGACGTAAAAAATTCTGGTTGCTATGGCAACAAATAGACTTGGAATACGGCTGAAAATGGTGGTTTTCTGGATCCTGCAATAACTTTTAAAGTTCTTAATATTTTTTCATGAAACTTGAAACATTGATTGATGGCAATATGGACATAATGCACGTCATTTCATTTTGTTCCTAAATAAAAAAAATTGGTTGCTATGGCAACAAATATATATATATATAAAATCTGGAATTTCTGACAATGGTGGAGCCGGTAGGGGACTTATATTGCTTGACAATAGTCTTGTTGAAATTTAGTAAGGACAACCTTTTTACAGCCGGAAAGGTAACTGCCCAGTCTGATCAGGAGCTGCCCTGTCCACTATTAAATGAGGCCATGCTATGGAACTTCACATGAAGACAGTATGTTGTGATTGAACTGTCCATCTGTCTGTCCGTCTGTCTGTCCGTCACTCTTTTGCGTTTAGGTTTTCGAAAAATGCTCATAACTTCTTTATCACTTCAGATGTACATGTAACCATCCTATTTGGTATGCATGTGTATATGGACAAGGCCTTTCCATACGCACAAATATTTTGACCCCTTTGACCTTGAACTTAGGGTCCATGTTTAGGTTTAGAAATCTGCGTGTAGGTTTCAAAAAAGCGTTCTTTGGGGCATATGTCTTCCGATGGAAACTGCTTTTGCTTTTGATTATTTCTTTAATCTTGAATTTTTGCAGTATTATAGCCCCGCTATCAAGGTTTACTTTGGCACATAAGTTTAAGCCACTTTAATTAAGTTGTATGCGATTTTTGTCCATAATAATGATAATAAATTACACAAGCACATTTTAGGAGGCTAAGTTTACATTATTGTCACCATGAAATAACATAAACTTGTTGTTAAAGTTCAGCATCACTTTAGTTATTTAAGAAGAGATAAAATTTACAACATCTTATTTTAACAGCAGGGCCCTTGCTACACTTTTGGGGATTGGGGCCTGGGCCCTTAAAGGGGGCAATTTTGCGTCGTTTTTGGTGAAAAGGGGAATTTTAGAAGACCTTTTCACCAACCATTCAACACTTAAAATTGCTATATTTTAATGTAATTTACATAAATATACATTTAATCAAAGGTTAATAGCACGATACTAGCTGGCAACATACATAGGTATAAAATAAAAAATAAAAACTTTTTTTGAGGGGGGGAATTTTTAGCTGAAATAGGGGAAAAAAGTATACTATGATGTGGGCCCTGTAACACATTAATTACTGTCAAAATTGTTGACAGTTTAACTTTTGTAGAGTTGCAAACATACGACAAAATCAAAACATCCCTACTTGCAGTAATGTAGCAATTGATATTGCCTATAATTATAGTGCAGATTAGCAAAGTCTGCAATTATTTGCCACTTAATCAAATGTTGCCATGATCGCACATTTGTTGCATTTGGCTTCTAATGCCAATCAACAGTAAACCTCTGCACCATACATTAACAAGTGGAATCAGGGCTTGACACTAACTTTTTTACCTACTGACCCAAAGAACCACCAGCTTTCAGAAATTAGTGGTCCTCCAAGATTTCAAGTGGTCCGACAATGTCTATGTTATTTTACCTAAATTTCAATTTACTTTCCGGACTATCCAGAATGCATTGTGCATTTAGAAAAAGAAAACTACACTGTATTAATTTAATATTCATTGTACACATGGTACAATAACATAACTCTAGCACAAAGGCTTACTACTATTTCATTCATACTATTGCTGTACTTTAAGCTTCGCTTCATTAGCTTCCAATTTTTCAGGGGTAGGTTCAACCACCTCCGAAATGAAATTCCACATTGCGAAAAGTTGAAATTTAAAAAATATACACGTTTACTCTCCGGCAATATCAAAACATAATTCGGCGCCCTCCAATAAAAATTTGCACGGTAAACAAAGTATATTCTGATGGTACTGAGATCGATAAAATGCTGATTATTGATGCTATTTCAAAATAGTTAATACCATTTTGTGTTTTTTTTTATCCGAACGCTTAGAATTTTATGTAAATTAGTGTATTAATCACGGCGAAGTCCGGAGAATTTGCGGAACGCAAATCAATTTTTTGATCCGACAGCAGGTTTTTGTCATCCGGGCATCTTGAAAAATTGGAATTTCCAATATGTTGCTATTTTTATCCTGGTCTCGAGTCGGCCTATAAAATAATGATAAAATTATCGGTTATTATGAACATATAGAGTTGTTTTATTGATGAAAAAGGCTTAGAATAAACCTGAATAACTTATGTGTGCATTAATAGTGAATGTAAATAATACTAAAGTATATATTTAACTGACAAAATATGTTGTATTTGTTAATATGTACAATTATGATGTCATTGAGATGTATGTTGAAAAAAGTATAAAAAAAAATGCTGTTCACCAGTATTTCAAAATAAGCTGGCCAGGATTTTTAACTGGTCCGACGGATGAACCAAATTTTTAGTTTCACTGGTCCTCTATATTTTACTGACCCCGGGTCAACGGGCCACCATTGTGTCGAGCCCTGGAGGAATTCTATATTTATTTACAAAATAGCAAATAAAGGAGATGTATTTTATTTCCCCTGAAGTGAGTCATAAGGTACATATGGTATAACAATGTTGAAAGTAATAAATAGTATGCTTCATTCTTACATTTCCATTTAGTGCAGTTATTTGACTTTTTTAAAATATCGAACTTTGCTGAACAATTTATTGATGAAATAACCAAAAGAGAAAAGTAATGTCGTGCAGTGATGTTGACTTATGATGATAACATAACCTGATAGCATCTTTTGTCTTAAAACTGTTGTTGTAAATGATAGAAAATCAGCTCCAGAAATAAATTATGATTATTAAGGTAAAATTATGTACTCATTTTCGCATTATGAACATTTCAGCATGAAGCAGAGTTTTTGTACATAATCAGCGCAGTTAAAGGAGGGCCTGGAGAAAAGAGATTGGCATCCCAGTTTGTGACCCGATTTTTCAAATACTTTCCTAAACTTGCCTACCAAGCCATCAACGCACTGTTTGATCTCTGCGAAGATGATGACATAAATGTAAGAATGGGGTCTTTATATTAACAGATATCTAATTATTGGTTTATATTGACTATACAGCTAGCTAACTTTCTAGGTTACTTTAGAAAAAATGCTCTCATACTAACTTATAATCATGAAACTTGCTGAAATTGTGCTTTAATGATATCTAAACTTATCAGATCACTTAAGTTAACGTTGGTCTCAGATGCCTGCCTGAAGGCCTTTTGTCCTCTTGTTAACGCCAGTGTTTATTTTTCTTCCATTTTGTCAGTTGTTTAAGAAGTTTTCACATGTCTTTGTACACTTTTTAGATTCGTAAGCAAGCCATAAAGGACCTGCCCAGTCTCTGTAAGGTGGACAAGGATCATGTCCCCAAGATTGCTGAGGCCCTCACTCAGTTACTGCAGTGCGAGGACCAAAATGAGCTATCACTGATCCATTCCTCTCTCAGCCAGCTGCTCACAATCAATGCTAAAGGTATGTCAAAACTGAGTGATGGTTGATTCCCATAGCAATTATCAATGTAATGAAGCAGGCTTGTTCTGATTTTAGGTTTTCACTTTTATTATGCCCCCCTTCGCAGAAGAGGGGGTATATTGCTTTGCACATGTCGGTCGGTCTGTCGGTCGGTCCGTCCACCAGGTGGTTTCCGGATGATAACTCAAGAACGCTTAGGCCTAGGATCATGAAACTTCATAGGTACATTGATCATGACTCGCAGATGACCCCCTATTGATTTTCAGGTCACTAGGTCAAAGGACAAGGTCACGGTGACCCGAAATAGTAAAATGGTTTACGGATGATAATTCAAGAACGCTTATGCCTAGGATCATGAAACTTGATAGGTAGATTGATCATGACTCGCAGATGACCCCTATTGATTTTCAGGTCACTAGGTCAAAGGTCAAGGTCACGGTGACCCGAAATAGCAAAATGGTTTCCGGATGATAACTCAAGAACGCTTATGCCTAGGATCATAAAACTTGATACGTAGATTGACCATGACTCGCAGATGACCCCTATTGATTTTGAGGTCACTATGTCAAAGGTCAAGGTCACGGTGACCCGAAATATTAAAATGGTTTCTGGATGATAACTCAAGAACGCTTATGCCTAGGATCATGAAACTTGATAGGTAGATTGATCATGACTCGCAGATGACCCCTATTGATTTTCAGGTAACAAGGTCAAGGTCACGGTGACCCGAAATAGTAAAATGGTTTCCGGATGATAACTCAAGAACGCTTATGCCTAGGATCATGAAACTTGATAGGTAGTTTGATCATGACTGGCAGATGACCCCTATTGATTTTCAGGTCACTAGGTCAAAGGTCAAGGTCACGGTGACCTGAAAAGTAAAATGGTTTTCGGATGATAACTCGCGAACGCTTATGCCTAGGATCATGAAACTTCATAGGTACATTGATCATGACTGGCAGATGACCCCTATTGATTTTCAGGTCACTAGGTCAAATGTCAAGGTCACAGTGACAAAAAACATATTTACAAAATGGCTGTCACTACAACTGAGAGCCCATATAGGGGGCATGCATGTTTTACAAACAGCCCTTGTAAATATTGTGTTAATGTTTAATTTTGTTGATTAATATAAATATAAGCAGGACAGGGGAGGTAATTGTTACAGCATTTGCCCCCCTTGTAATATATTTAAATTTTACCAAATGTAAGGCCAAGTCAAGGTCACCGTGACTGGAAAAAGTAAAATGGTTTTTGAATGATAACTCAAGAATGCATACACGGCCAACAGGGCACACTCTGAACAATATTACTGAAGCAACTGGTCTGTAATCCTAAATCTATAATTATCAGTCCAATGAAACATCATCCTTTTAGTTAAATACAGTGGATCAGTAAAATATTATCAGAATATGAGATTTTTTATTTTGTATATTAAATATTGTGTTAATGTTTAATTTTGTTGATTAATATAAATATAAGCAGGACAGGGGAGGTAATTGTTACAGCATTTGCCTCCTTTGTAATATATTTAAATTTTACCAAATGTAAGGCTAACTGCATTTTTGTAATGCATACTTCTACTACTACTACTACTACTACTTCTGCTGCTTCTACTACTACTACTTCTGCTGCTTCTACTACTACTACAACTACTACTACTACAACTACTACTACTACTACTACTACTACTACTACTACTATTACTACTACTACTACTACTACTACTACTACTACTACTACTACTACTACTACTACTTCTACTACTACTCACCACCACCACCACCAGCACCACCACCACCACCGTTCACAGTGACAAAAAACGTATTCACACAATGGCTGCTACTACAACGTATGGCCCATATAGGGGGGCATGCATGTTTTACAAACAGCCCTTGTTTAAAGATCGCTAACCCTTTTCGTGATTCCTAGTTTTTAGAAATATAACAAACTGTTTTTATTTGCATTGTATATGGGTATTGTTTTGAAGTTCTGTATGTTGACAGCTAACATGCAGAAATTGCTGGGAAGGTCAAGATCACTAATGGCTAGAATAGAGAAAATGCATAAAAGATCCCTAAATAACTTGAGTTTAGTTGAAGGTTTTGTGCTGCATAAATATGAGTAGCAGATTTATCTTGATATTGAATCAAATAATTAACTAAATCATTGAAAGCCTGTTTTCATGGCAATGCCAATTTCAGCCATGTTTCTTGTTGAGTTAATTAAATCTGAAATGCCATACATATAGGATCTGGCACGAGTTGTCATATCATACCATATTTTATTAAACGAGTTCAGGAATTTTGTTAGTAAGCGAGCCTTTGGCGAGCTTACTAACGAATTTCCTGGACGAGTTTAATAAAATATGGTATGATATGACAACGAGTGTCAGATCTTTTTTATCACATGCTTTTAAATGAGCAAATTAAATAAATATTACGCGAACATAATGATAAATCCCGAATGTTGTTTACATTTCGTGACGTCATTTGACGTTGCAACGTCATTGTTTCAGCAAAATAACAAAATGCGATTGGTCAATAAACGAAAACTAAGCCAATGAAAACGCTAAAAAATGTTGTATTACACATGTGTAATATAAAAAAATATGTACTGGCTGTATTACATGGGAAACAGGGTAAAGCATGGATACAAACTTTTTCAAGAATAAACCTGAAACATACAACAGATCATGTGGTGCATTATGTTTTTGATTTATTTTGTGGATAACATATTTTTGATGTTTGTGAGCGGAAATAAATCCATAAACAATAGCTTGGGAGGAGGTAAAATAATTTGGGACCGACATGGTATTAGTCGATTGCCATGAAGGTAGTGTGATGTTTAAGAGAATTGTTATGTCTTTTCTGAAACAAAGTATACCTATGCATTAAGAATTACAGTCACAGTTGTTTTGCCAGCCATTGCTAATTGAATCAGTGCATTATGTTTACTGATGATAGTCCACTGTTGCTTTTGAAGTTGGCGCATCAAAATTATTTGCTGCAGATTCATGAGCTCCATTAAAAAAAGGTAATTTACCCATTGCTTGCATCACAATTTATGATTCTCCATTAATTTATTAGAATATTTGTATGCCATTTGATCGAAAGATCGGGGACATATTGTTTTTGGCCTGTTTGTCTGTCTGTTATTCATTGTGTGTTTCCCAAAACTTTAACCTTGATTAAAGTTTTGCAATAACTTTTGCATTATTGAAGATAGCAACTTGATATTTGGCATGCATGTGTATCTCATGGAGCTGCACATTTTGAGTGGTGAAAGGTCAAGATCATCTTTCAAGGTCAAAGGTTCAATATATGGCTTCAAAGCGGTGCAATAGGGGGCATTGCGTTTCTGACAAACACATCTCTTGTTTTAACATGTTTCTCATCTCCTTGTTTGCTTGTTGCAGGTGTTCTTCATGGCTTGTTCACACAGATCAATGGAGAAGATGATGGTGTCAGAGAGAAGGCCATTAAATTCCTTTTTGTGAATCTTCGCAAACTGCCTGATGAAACACTGAACAAAGAGGCGCAGGATTACTTGGTGGACGAATGTAAAAAGGTACAGCATGAAACTGTTTAATCTGCTACACATTTGTATATGAGGTAACCATAGTTTTGCCCTCAAAACTCTATATGCAGTAATGATATACAGAATGCTCATTTTTCATTGGCTCAATCAGGTAAACAGAGCTTACTGTTCTCATGTCTATTAGGGGAAAGCGTATAGTTGCTGCCTTGCAGAATTCTGATTTTGATTGTATTGAATTTCAAAGGTAATTGTTATTTGTTCTCCACACTAATAATCAAAGTTAAACAAAACTATATGCAGCATTCCACTGAGGTGTGTATGCCCATCCTTTTCTTTTTGTTTTGATTCAGTGATTTTTCCATGGAGTTATTGCCCTTTTTTATGGTAATATTATTATGCCCCCCTTCGAAGAAGAGGGGGTATATTGCTTTGCTCATGTCGGCCGGTCGGTCCGTCGGTAGGTCGGTCGGTCCGTCCACCAGATGGTTGTCAGACGATAACTCAAGAACACTTTGGCCGAGGATCATGAAACTTCATGGGTAGATTGATCATGACTCGCAGATGACCCCTATTGAATTTGAGGTCACTAGGTCAAAGGTCAAGGTCATGGTGATTCGAAATAGTAAAATGGTTTCCGGATGATAACTCAAGAACGCATACGCCTAGGATCATAAAACTTCATGTGTAGATTGATCATGACTCGCAGATGATCCCTATTGATTTTCAGGTCACTAGGTCAAAGGTCAAGGTCACGGTGACCCGAAATAGTAAAATGGTTTCCGGATGATAACTCAAGAACGCATATGCCTAGGATCATGAAACTTTATGGGTAGATTGATCATGACTCGCAGATGACCCCTATTGATTTTCAGGTCACTAGGTCAAAGGTCAAGGTCACGGTGACCCGAATATAGTAAAATGGTTTCCGGATTTGGTCAGGGAAAAGTCAGTGAAAAGTCGGGGAATTTTATTTCATCAGGTTGGTGGCAACCCTGATAAACTACATAGCAACTTCATATTTGGCTTACTGGGGGGCATTGTGTTTCTCAAAGAAATCTTGTTTACTAATGGTTAAAAACAAGGCTGTAAGATGTTGGGGCAGTTTTATTGCGATTCCTTGTGAATACTATCTGCTCAACAGTTAATTTCATTTGGGAATCAGGTGAGCACCATAGGGCCTTGTTAAGGGAGGTATTGCCCTTTTACAATAATTAATTTCCACAGTTGAACTAGGACACTATTGATAAATGATCAATATTTTCAAACATGTCTTAGATATTATTTTCTTCGTTGATCTAGGACACTAATGATTCCCTTTTATATGACTGCCGAGAATGGAGTTATGATCGCAACCAGTTTTGGCCGAGAAAACGGCTGTTTTCTTTTTGTGCTTCGTATGATATTTAGAGTATTTGTCTTTGTCATCTGGTATTGTACCTTATATGGCTCTTCTAACCTTGTGGCAACTCTAGAAGTCACATTTTTCCGATTACTGAAATAGTCTCATCTGCTTTACTGAAACCTAGGCTAAGTAAAAAAATGGGTTGAAAAGAGAAGTTATGGTCGGATGACAGGTTTCCTTTAATGTCTATTCGTGAAACATTACCAGCTTATTATAGTTCGGTTCCTTTTCAGTCTCCGGTGAGAGCTTTAGGGCCTTAGCTCTTTTATGGCTACTCTTGTAAAGAAATTAACTTTTGGCTGGACCTTTTAGTGATAAATCAAACATGCTGTCTGAGCTTTTTATAAAATTTGGCTTTGTAAAATCTCAAGTTTTTCTTAGGCAAAATGTAATCGTCCGAGACATTTAGAAATTAACTACAGACTTTCAAAATCCATCATCAATGTCGGGTATAAATGTGAAATGTTTGTGTACTGCAGGTGTTGCATGATGTTACAAAAGAGGAGTTTATATTCATTATGGAGATTCTCAAGTCAGTGCCCAGTATGAACACTGTGATAGGGCGACAGCAGCTGCTTGAGATAGTCACTGAACAGGCCGAACTTGACCAGGCATTTGAGGTACAAAGGCTCTTTAGTATTAAACATCTGTAATTAAGTGTTTTATTACTATGCGTAAGAAATGGTTGGACAATTTAGGTGAGTTAAGTTGCATGTGCTACATATTTAGATTTTTTTTGGCAAGTGCTGTTCTTAATAGGGAAACATTTTTTCACATGTTTGGATGGTTTATTTTTGGCGTCGGAATTTAAATTTTGCTATTATAAGTATTTAAGACTATTCCAAACATAAGTTATTTATAAAAAAAAAAGATTTACATGTAAATGAAGGTTAGTAGCTGTAAATTAAATGATTCTAGCACCCATTTATATAAAATTTGCCTGGATAGTAAGAAAGCTATATTGATCAATACTGTACTAACAAACTGTGAACAACTCTTAAACATAATTCAAAAAGACATTGCATTCATAAACATTAACTGAGCTATCACATTTACATTATATGTATTGGTAAGTTCACTCAAAATATTATGGTAACAAATTCTAATTTAATGCCAAATGAGAGGAATGTATAAAAAAATATGAACTTCAATTTAACAACTGTTATATAAATGTGATTTATCTGGCTGCATAATTCAAAATGTATTTATATGTCTTATTTATATAAGTGTGATATATTTAATCTCTAAGCAAGTATATTTTACTGAAAAGTTTCCTTCAGGATCTGGAACTATTTTTTCCTTAGCAACATAATCATTAGCCTCTCCATATGGTTTGCTGCAGAGTGAACCACATTTATTTATAGTCTTAGTGTATAGAAAACAAGTCACAAGTGATAGAATTCTTAGTACAGTATATGCATTTAATGCATAAAGAACAAATGAATATCTTTAGAGAGTGTCATTAACGAAAGAATCCAAGAGATTGCATGCATATGTTCATGAAAAAAATGTGTTTCTTCCAAAAATTATGCAATGTGTGTTTTGAATTGTTTGCTTTAAGGCTTCTGACACAGACATTGTGGATAGACTGTTGTCATGTGCAAAGCAGGCCGTACCATTGTTTTCTGTGAGTTCTGGGTTATACATTGTTTGTTTCAATATTTTTTTTCTGGTTATTTTCTTTGACATACCTACAGAATATCATACAATGTTTTGCTTATTTCATTTTGAATAGCTCAAACATTTACTCATTGAGAAATAATTTTTTTTTAACAAATAAAAGGTAATGAAAACATGGTAATGATAAGCTGTTACGAAGCTATTACAGACACATGGCTTTCACAATTTCTACTTGTTTTCATCAGTAGTCATACAAAGTCAAAATTATAGTTTTTTATGTATGTATATTATAATAGTTTTTGACCGCCCTTTTTTATTTCAGAAAAATGTTCATTCAAAAGTGTTCTTGAGTTACATATTGCAATCATGTGCTGCCAGGATTGGGTCGAATGTCTCCGCCAGGGGATGGAGTGGATGTGAAATTGGACATGTTAAAACTGTTAGCAGAGATCTCAGAACATAATGGATTTACACAGGACGATTGCAAATCACCTTTGCAAAATGTTTTTGAAAGATTAATAGTAAGTGCTTCTTTTCCAGTATTTATTATATCCTTATATATTGGTATATATGGTTTCCTGTAAGTCTCGAATGTCAAACATGGCTCTGATTCTTAACCCTTTCCCCCATAAGAAGCAAAGTAAAAATGGCTTTTGCAAAAAGAATAAAACTAGAACAGCCTGCAAGTAACTCCCAGCCTGTTTCGGTTTTATGCTGTTTGCTGCTCTGACATCAGTAACTAAGTGTTGGAAATGAAGCTATCAAAGCTTGAATGTAGTAAGAAAGGTATTTAATTAGATTTAACTTTCTTAAGGACATAAATGCATCATGTAGCTTAGTGGTCAAGGGTTAATAGTAAGAGATCACCGAAAACAATATAATAAACCAACTCTTTTAATGTTATCAGGAAAGACATTTTGCAGTGTTTTGGTCTCTTCTCAGCCAACATACAGTTTAAGCTGAAAGTGTATTCTCTGATTAGTCTGTGCTGACTTTTATGTTACAGCACTGCCGATGTGTTTTATGCCCAGTTTTCCTAAAGCCTGGCTCATATCTATAAATCTAATATTTGAATAAAGCAAACGTAGATTTAAGCCTGAATAAATCCGGGAGTAAATTCCAGGAGTACATGCCCCTGCCCCCTGCAGACCTAGAGACTGACACAAGCCCCACAGACGAGCCAAAACTACAGTTCTCATACGTGGAGTGCCTCATGTACACCTTCCACCAGCTGGGACGAAAGTGTCCTGAGTTCCTGACAGCAGAGGAGGCAGCTGAGAGGCTGAAAGACTTCAGACTCAGGTAGGCTGGTGGTACAAAGTAGGGTTGCTCTTGAGAATAATAAAAAAAAAGAGTAAAATTCATTATGAAACTTTATGAAAGAGACACATAGAATGGACACTAAAGCATGTTTAAATTATGCATTTTTAAATAAGTAATGAGAGATTAGAAAATAGAAGAGAGTCCTGAGGTCCTCATTGTATTAAAGTTACTGACCAGTCTATTAAAAAAAACATTTTAACAGACAGCCAAAGAGTCAGTTTAACATTTGTGTACTGACTGGAAATTTTAATATGAATGATGTGATATCATAAGCATGCACACATTGTTGAAAAATGTGTGTTCATTTTGCAAGTAGTTTTTTCCCCAGTATCTTGTGTTGTTTATTTTGAACAGGGTGAACTAATGACATCATTTTATCATTCTTGGCTGAATGATGACTTTTGGCAAACAACAACCAAATGTAGTCTCATATGTACCCAGTGTTTAGTAGAAATATGTTCAGGTCTTTTTCAGACATTTTTGTGTTTTGTCGTTGCAAACTTATAAGTGTGACGTCACATTGTGAAAATAAGGAGTAAACATAATTACAAATCCAAAACTCTTGTGTTACTGTCCTGAGATGTTTGTGTAGAAGTAAGTGCTACAAACTCAATCAGCTGCTTATATATTGCAGGTTACAGTATTTTGCCCGAGGAGTGCAGATATACATTAAACAGTTACGTCAGGACCTACAAGGGAAGACAGGGGACATACTTAAAACAGAGGAGGTATTTTGCATTTGAGAATTGTCAATAACATCCTGTATTAGATTTACTTGGGACATATGTAGAGAGAATACTAATTGTCCCCTAACGGTGAAACCGTAAGGTTTCCGCTCTGTTTGTCCGTGAGTCTGTCACACTTTTCTGTATCCGTCACACTTTTCTGGATCCTGTGATAACTTTATAAGTTCTTCATATTTTTTCATGAAACTTGAAACATGGACAGATGGCAATATGGAGATTATGCACGTCATTTCATTTTGTTCCTACATCAATAATTTTGGTTGCTATGGCAACAAAAAGACTAGAAATATATGCTGAAAATGGTGGATCCTGCGATAACTTTTAAAGTTCTTCATATTTTTTCATGAAACTTGAAACATGGATAGATGACAATATGGAGATCATGCAAGTCATTTAATTTTGTTCCGATGTCAAGAATTATGGTTGCTATGGCAACAAATAGACTATAAATATTGCTGAAAATGGTGGAGTTTCACTGGAAGGGGACCATATTGCTTGACAATAGTCTTGTTATTTTCAAATTAAGTGCCTTGTCATATGGTTCATATGTTCCTGCCCAGTAATAACACTGTATTTTTTTTATGATAGTATATTATTTGTTCAATCATTGTCTGTATGAATGTTTGCAAATAGTATAAGGAAACAACATGACAAAAAGACATTGTAAAAGTAATCATATTAATGATTTTATAAGACTGCATATGTTCGTTTCTCCAATAGCCTTGATACACTGCTAAGTTAATGTTGCTGGGTGTTATTTTTATGTCAGCATCATTTGTTGATGCCAAGAGACATATAGGTTTAGGTCTGGATATTATTTCTTGTGCCAATACAAGGTTTACACTTAAGGACAGTTTCATATTACATCAATTAATTCCTTCGAAACTGTTCATACTTGCGTAAATGTTATTAATGCTTGCAGCCGAATACATTACCATGACATTTACCTTCTCCTTTATTACATTCTGATTGTCTAAATCAAAATAATGTGGTATTTAAATCTTAGTGTAATATACAATTAGCTTGCTAATCCATTAGAGCAATATATAAGAATTGCAACTTAGAGTCAATTAATTCGTATTCTTCTCATTGAAAGCATTAATGACAGTTTTCACAGTACTCCAGTTAGAGTATGACAATTAACCAGAAACAAACCGGCTTATGATACAGACTAATTACAGAGCAATATATACCATTCAGATAGTCTTTCAGTTCAATCTTTTGTGTCTTGTTCTGCGAAAACTGGGCTTAATTCATGTGCGTAAAGTGTCGTCCCAGATTAGCCTGTGCAGACTGCACAGGCTAATCAGGGAAAACACTCTCCGCCTAAACTTGATTTTCGGTAAGAAAGGACTTCCTTGAAACTAAAAATACCATTAATGCGGAAAGTGTTATCCCTGATTAGCCTGTGCGGACTGCACAGGCTAATCTGAGACGACACTTTACGCACATGAATTAAGCCCAGTTTTCTCAGAACAAGACACTTTTTAAGACAAAATCATTATAGGATTATAAACAGAAGAGCACAATATGTTAAGTCAATACATTGTAATCCCCATACTAGTATTCCCAAGTTTATTACTTAAATGAATATTCTCATATCTGATCTGTATACAAATGTACCAGGATATCACGCGCCTGTTCAGCAATATGTCTCCATACACGGGCCTTGAAACAGCAACTTCTTTTTTGTGTGACTTATTTTGTTTCTAGTAAAAATGTGCTTCTTGAAAATTATTGTAAGAATAAGACCTATTTTTACAATAGTTTGACATCGTTTTCAAATAAAAAAAACAGCAAATAAAGACTTGCAAAATATTCAGTATTGATTTACACCAAACCAATTAAATGTTTTTATTTTTCAGAGTAAATTGAAGGTGTGTGCATTAAAGGTGACGTCCAACATTAACAGTCTCATCAAGGACCTGTTCCACAATCCTCCCTCGTACAAATGCATGGTCACACTGTCATGGAAACCAGCAGTAAGTACAGTCCAAGTCTGGTTTTGTTTCAATTGTATGAAGTATATGAACAACAATGTACTTCAAATCTTTTACGGATAGTACATAGGGCAGAATAAACAGGGTTTTTAGGAGTTTACACACAGGCTGGAAAGAATGTAAACACACTGTTAAGAACTTGAATTTGTAAAATAACTCAAGTTATTGAAATACATTTTCAAAAATATCAAGTGCATAAAAGACTGTTTGTTTTTTTTTTGGCAGTCTTGGCTGATATCTTAAAGTATAAGAATAAATCCTTGAATACGTCTGAAATCGATGACAAAATTGACATTGCCTGAAGCACAACAATGCAGTACACAAGGAACTTTTGAAACAAGAACACAGGCTTATAAAATAAAGTAATTCTGATGTATTTCACATTGCCATAAGCAGCATAACAATTTGTCTTGTATGCACTAGTTGAAATTCTTAAGATTTTTTATTTTTAAAGTTATTTGAAAAAAAGCACCACTCACCGGTGTGTTTATATTGGGAATCCCACAAAGTCATGATCCTGCATCCTGGTACAGACTCAACTGTTGTCATAACTGTAATAAATTGCAGTATTTGTATAATTAGTATTAATTAGACTACAATGTATTTAAAACACCTAAAGCTCATCCATGAACATAGTTAAATGTAAATAAAGAAGGGTTGGTGAAATCATATTTTAGAGTTGTCCCTGGTAATACATTTTGGGGCCATAGCAAATGAATTTTTCAGTCAACTTGCAGGGCTTAACACTAAGGACACATCCGAAAGACATTCACTGCCTGTACCTAGGTCCGGGCTAGCCAATGTCCCAGGAACATGCCCAACCGGTCGTGTGTATTTTGGGCGGGATTATGTGTTCTATATCAATAAACTGTGTTTTAAATAAGCTTTTCAAAGATGCAGAAATCTTAATACAGTATGATCAGATGACAATTAAATCCCAGAGTGAAGTTGGAGACAACAAACGGATCGTATCTCGAAATATATTTGGAACCCCCTGATTGCAATCAAAAAGAGGCCGACAATTCAGAAAATCCCCGGCGGTTTTCCTGGTAAAACATGTCAGTATCTATTATTAAACAATTCCGCTAGATACTGTTTTTGATTGGTTTCCTCGATGTGACATGTTTTCTCAATAAAAATACGTTTTAAACTAAAAGCCGGCATCGACCAGGATCGTCAGGGATCAATGAAGGTATAAAACTCGACATTAACATAAAGTTACTATAAAATTATTAGTTATTTACCAATTTAAAATAATTATGCCCCCCTTCGAAGAAGAGGGGGTATATTGCTTTGCTCATGTCGGTCTGTCGGTCGGTCTGTCGGTCCGTCCACCAGGTGGTTGTCAGACAATAACTCAAGAACGCTTGGGCCTAGGATCATGAAACTTCATAGGTACATTGATCATGACTCGCAGATGACCCCTAATGATTTTGAGGTCACTAGGTCAAAGGTCAAGGTCACGGTGACCAGAAATAGTAAAATGGTTTTTAAATGATAACTCAAGAACGCATACGCCTAGGATCATGAAACTTCATGGGTAGATTGATCATGACTTGCAGATGATTCCTATTGATTTTGAGGTCACTAGGTCAAAGGTCAAGGTCACGGTGACCCGAAATAGTAAAATGGTTTTCGGATGATAACTCAAGAACGCATACGCCTAGGATCATGAAACTTAATGGGTAGATTGATCATGACTCGCAGATGACCCTTATTGATTTTGAGGTCACTAGGTCAAAGGTCAAGGTCACGGTGACCCGAAATAGTAAAATGGTTTTCGGATGATAACTCAAGAACGCATACGCCTAGGATCATGAAACGTCATAGGTAGATTGATCATGACTTGCAGATGACCCCTATTGATTTTGAGGTCACATAGTCAAAGGTCAAGGTCACGGTGACCCGAAATAGTAAAATGATTTTCAGATGATAACTCAAGAATGCTTTTGCCTAGGATCATGACACTTCATAGGTACATTGATTGTGACCGGCAGATGACCCCTATTGATTTTCAGGTCACTAGGTCAAAGGTCAAGGTCACAGTGACAAAAATCGTATTCACACAATGACTGCCACTACAATGGACAGCCCATATGGGGGGCATGCATGTTTTACAAACAGCCCTTGTTTTAATTTGTTTGATCGATTAGAAGTGTTTTGACAATCTTTTTTACGCAATTCAATTAGCAAAACTAATATTAACGGTTGATCCTGGCTTTTAGTAGAGAGTTAACCCTGTACAATTGTTACGACTACCGTAGCACGTTATTTTGCGACACCTAAGATTCACTTACCATTTGTCGTCAGACGGCAACCTGCGGCAATCTATGTAAAAAAGGTTTTAACATTCATGTTTTGTTTAAGTTTGGCTTAACGGGTGGGGATGGGGGTTCCTCCGATAAGAAAAGAAAAGGGAAGGAGGAAAGTAAAAGAAAGTATGAGGAAAAAAAAAACAAGGAAATTTCTCCCGAAATGGCGTGAAGATTACAAATAGATGTCTTAAGTAGATGAATATTGAATTCATTAGCATTAGTAAGGCAAGCTAATAAGAATGATTGAATCATAATTGCGCATCTCCACGCACAATAAAATACAAGTTGAATGATAAATATAAAGGTTTTGATAATATTTGGGTCAGGGCACATGAAAGATTAGTCAGGGCTAGTAGGTTCTGCATTTACTAGCCCGAATGGGCTAGTTGAAAAAAAAGTTAGTGTTAAGCCCTGACTTTTCCATTGACAAATTTAATCAAACAATACTCATGGAAAAATGATGTGTTAAAAACTGATTCCATGGTCACAACACCGAACATGGGTAAAATTACTTACCTTGTATATTGGAATGATGCTAAGTTTTTATTGTTAGGGTTGGAATCAAAATTGTTAAAAAATAATTAGTTGTTGTGTTGCTTGTAATTTAGACTTGGATTTTGCTCACTTACCTGCATATATTCGAGTAAAAGAGTAAAAAATTAAGACATACCATTTTGTCTGTGATTGTAAAGTTATGATAATTTATTGTTCCATTTGACATCTTTAAAATATTTATCTGTTCAATACTGAGGAAACTTGAAATAAACTGATATATAAGTTGTATACCACATTCAAGTATTTAACATAAGGCTTTTAGAATTGTTTGTACAATATTAAGCGAGTAATAAACAGCAAGTCTTTCCAATTGAACTTTCAAAATTGCAGCTATGTACTTTACAAGACTCCCAAAATATCAGCCATTATTTATAGTTGAACTCTTCAGAAAAGGACTTCAGTGATTTTTCTAAATAATATGTTACTGAAAGATTGAAGTATGTCTTAACACCATTTTTTCCTAACCCAATGGTAAAATGTAAAATTTTCACTTTTTTTTTGTAAGGTATTCCTCTGCCATAATTAGTTTTAAAGTGTTGCTCGATTTTCGAATGCTATACTGTGGTTCATGACTTTTAATTCAAATGTGTATAATGAGAATGGTATGGGTTATTTACATAAGAATTGTTATCATACACTCGCAGTTATACTGTTATAGAGTAGATATGGAGTCTCTCTGTTGATTGATTTATTTGTCAGGCATTTCCTGCAGAACACAATTGCTTGATTAATATATTGGTAAATGAACATATTTTTTCAAGGTCAAAGCTGCAGCGCACTCAACAGATCCTGCCAATACAGCAGGGTAAGTCACAGATTTATATCTTGAAGAGATAACACAAACACAAGTCTCTGAAATCCTTAAACAGGGTTCGACACTAAGACACGTCCGACAGACATTGTCTAGTAAGATCGGTGGTCGGGCTAGTAAAACTGCGGGCTAGCTTGTCCGACTGGTCGTACATAAAAAAATCTATACTGATTTATATAACTATAACTAACTGCTGTGAAAACATTTATTTTTAATGTGTAAAATTACTCTCGTATCCGTTATTTACATTAATACAAAACTAGTGTATTTAAATAAACGCGGAGCATTCACATGATTCATCGCTATTTTTAGACGCAAAGGAGAGCTTCCTGCAGAAACTACTTGTTTCCATTGGTCAAGTTGTTATATATATTAATGATTTTCTGCAGTGTCGTAGAACTGTAGAGCATTATTTTACGACTTCTATCGAAAATCGGTATCGTCAATGTAAACATTTTTGCGTAGCAGACAAGAGAATGTAATTTAAAGAATGGCTTTGTTCAAGTTCGGATTTTCGTCCGACAATCAGTTAATAAAAAAGAATCCGACGCTTAAACTGACACGAAACGTAAATATGAAGAAACACGAAAACGTCAATTTTATCCTAGATGGAAAATCGAGTCAGTTCCCATGGATTGAATTTGACGGAGAAAAGCAAAAAAATGTTTTATTTTATTGTTTTACTCTATGCATCAAAAAAAATCTGGTGTTCACTGATTATTTACTGATAAATCCTGATTAAACAGTTACATGACACAATTGTGTTCATTTGCTATGTCATTTGTAGTCTAGTAGACATCAGGTTCGGGCTAGTACATTTTAAGAGGAGCTGGTCCGACGGTCTTGCTGTAAAAAAAGTTAATGTCGAACCCTGTTAAATGATAGAAAGATAGCAAATAGAGGATTATTTTTTGTAGCGGTATTCTAAGTAATTATCTTTATTTAAATTTTTTTATAATTTTCTGCCTGAATGCATGAACGTATACATATTTAGGCTCTGCCTGAATGCTATATGAGCGTATGCATATTTAGGCTCTGCCTGAATGCTATATGAACGTATGCATATTTAGGCTTTGACCTAGTTAAAAATCATCTTAACTAACTCTTTAACTCACTCCTTATTTCACAGACAAAAGCGTTTTACACCAGTTACGTATGATGGTTCATCAAACGGAGCATCAAATGCAAAGAAGATGAATCGTGAACCGCGTCAGCTATATGCCCCGCCCAGTGGCAAATTTAGTGAAAAAGCCGGCACATTCACAGGGTCAACGCGAGGTGGTAGCTCCGGTAGACCCTTTAGGGGCCGGGGATTCAGAAGAGGTTCGAGAGGCAGGTTTTAGGGACTTTAAGTGTGAACTTTGACCACTGTTGAGTGGATGAGGAAGTTGATGGATTTAGAAGAGATTCTTTTTAGACATATTGACCAAGTTGTGGATTATTTTAACTATATAGTTGAGGAGGTTCAGTTTGCTTGTAGTGACACATGGAAATGACTTGTGCATGTCTTTAAGTGGTTAATGGGAACATACTTTAAATTATGATAATTTTTAAGATCTTTAAAACGGTAGTGTGAATTGATTTGCAAATTTGTAACAACTGTGTTAAGGCAGTTTGTAATTACATTACTTTTTTAAGCAGCAGTTGATGCATGAGATAACAGATCTTACATGTATGTTTGCATTGGGCGGATTGAAAGTGGCTTGGATATCTGTCAAAAACTTTGAAGTGTCATCTGCATGCTGCATTGAAAGTGGCTTGGATATCTGTCAAAAACTTTGAAGTGTCATCTGCATTCTGCATTGAAAGTGGCTTGGATATCTGTCAAAAACTTTGAAGTGTCATCTGCATTCTGCATTGAAAGTGGCTTGGATATCTGTCAAAAACTTTGAAGTGTCATCTGCATTCTGCATTGAAAGTGGCTTGGATATCTGTCAAAAACTTTGAAGTGTCATCTGCATTCTGCATTTTTCTATAAATCTGTTCATGTTTCATTTTAATTACATTCAAATAAAATTTTCATGGATCTTTGTTACATCGTGCTATTTATCGTACTCAAACATAAGCAAGGCCATTCCTTCTATAGAAATGTAAATTGTGTACAAATAAAGATCAAACATCGTGCAATGCAAATCAAAGTTGAATTGTTTAAGTTTGAAAGAATTGAAAGAGTTATGATTTTAAATGCCTTTATAAAGTAACACTGTACACAACCACATTTCCTGCCCATACATTTTTAGCTCGACTATTATATATGAAATATATATCGTGGAGCTATCCTACTCACCCCGGCGTCTGCGTTAGCCTGCAAATGTTAAAGTTAGCGTACTGCCCCAAATATTTTCTTTGTCCCTTGACATATTGCTTTCATATTTTGCATACTTGTTTACCATCATGACCCCAACCTATAAACAAGAGCAGACATCTCTATCAAGCATTTTGTCATAATTATGGCCCCTTTTCCACTTAGAATATGCAGCAAATGTTAAAGTTAGCGTACTGCCCCAACTATTTTCCATGTCCCTTGATATATTGCTTTCATATTTTGCATACTTGTTTACCAACATCACCCAACCTATAAACAAGAGCAGACAACTATATCAAGCATTTTGTCATAATTATGGCCCCTTTCCCACTTAGAATATGCAGCAAATGTTAACGTTTGCGTACTACCCCAACTATTTTTAATGTCCCTTGACATATTGCTTTCATATTTTGCATACTTGTTTACCAACATGACCCCAACCTATAAACAAGAGCAGACCACTGTATCAAGCATTTTTTAAACATCATCTAATAAATTACCACACCCCACATTATACCCCCCTCTCGCCCCCCCTAACCCCCCCCCCCCCCCCCCCCCCCCCACACACACACACACATTTTGTTTTTTCCCCTTTTTTTATTTTTGAAAGATTGTTTAATAAATTTTGAATCTGAACATTTTCCCCATGATGGCTTTTGTTATACTGTCAAGCACTCGAACAGTCGAGCGCGCTGTCCTCTGAAAGCTCTTGTTAACAACAGATCTACTCTTGCTTGTGCTTTGAATATACAAATGATTTGAACAAATCCTTCAAACTCAAGCCAACTCAACTTACATGTATTTATACCATAAGAAGAGGGATTCATTATAAAGGTATGGATTAGATTTTACACAAACTTATCCATTGCGACAGTGGTCTAGTGGTAACACGAATCGTTGGTTCCCTAGTTTAAATCCCGCCTAGACCATGCAATTTTTTTGAGCAAAAAAAATCCCACACTTGCTCCTCTCCACCCTGGAGTACAAATTGGTGCTGTGAGGAAAATAGGCCAATGTGCTGTGGCTGCATACTGTGCTTAATGTAAACAGTAGACTTACGACAAATTGATCTGGGGGTGTATATGTCAAAGTTGATTGAAGATGGTTTTATCAGCATAATCAGACTATTAACCAATGCCTTTGCCTTTTTACGTTTTGTGGCATTATCCTTATTCATCAATATAAAACATTCAAACAAGCAGGCATTTTAATTTATGATCTGAAGTTTTGCATATGCAATTTTTATATCAAACTGTATAACACAAGTTATGGCCCTTTTTCAACTGTGACTTCTGATAGTATATATTATCAAATTCTCTTTCTCTGAAAGCACAGTTTTACATTTTGTTTGTATCATCTTCTTCTACAATTATTTGTTTCATTATACTCCAGGGGTAAACACTGGCCATGTTGAAGGCTAGGGGTCACACAGTTATTTAGAATTTTACAGATTTGTGTATGTATACAAAAATACCAGCCTTACACCAAGGGTCAAATGACCTTTAGCAATATCATACCAAAATGACTTGTAAACAATATTATTTTACAGCTGCAAGGATTAAACAACTAGTTGCTTCTATTACATAGTTAAATGACAGGATTCCAATTTATTTTGACTCACAAACATCACACAAATGTAATAGAATGCGTAGTCATGGTGAACACTGTAAATCATGCAACTGACCTGTATTCAGTGGTCACCCTAGATAATTTGTCAAATCAAGAATAAATATTGAAACAGATTTGCTACTAACAACCACAGCCCTTACTTTTTTGTATTGAGAGGAACAATGTTTGCAGGAAGTTAAGTTTCCTCAAAATCAATAAAAGCATGGTCAGGTTGCAGTAATCTGGTGTTGCCCTCCACTGTTTTCGCTTAAGTTTCCACTTATTTCCTGTAAATGCCACAAGGCATATCCGAAGATTTCTCAGGATATCAATTGCTAAAGTTTTTGGTGATTGAACACAAGCACAGACAGATTGCAAAAGGAAGAATGATGTTATATCACGTGATACAGAAATAATGCATTTCTATTGTATAATGATCTAGTGCAAGGCAATCTATACATAACGTTATATAACAAAGCAGACAAAAATATTCAGTAACTGTGAAACCAGTAAACAACATCTGTTGCTACGAAAATAAATATTATTATGCCCCTCTTCGAAGAAGAAGGGATATATTGTTTTGCTGGCTGTCTGTCGGTAGACCAGTTCGTTTCCGATCAAAAACTCGTCAACGAATTGATCGTTTGGCTTGATACTTCACATGTGCATTAGCTTTGGACAGTAGATGACCCTATTGAAATTGCGGTCACAAGGTCAAAGGTTAAGGTCACTATCAAACTAAGTGGCTTCTAAGCAATAACTAGTTAACTGATTCACATGTGAATTGGCCTTAGACAGTAGATGACCCCTATAAGAATTGGGGTCACAAGGTCAAAGGTCACTATCACACTAAGTGTGAAAATCCTTTCTGATCAAATACTCATCAAGGAATTGACCGATGGGCTTGATACTTCACATGTGCATTGGCCATGGACAGTAGATGACCTCTATTGAAATTGAGGTCACTAGGTCAAAGGTCAAGGTCACTATCAAACTAAGTGGCCTCCAATCAAGATCTCGTCAAAGAATTGACCGATTGGCTTGATACTTAACATGTGCATTGGCCTTGGACAGTAGATGACCTCTATTGAAATTGGGATCACTTGGTCAAATGCCAAGGTCAGTCACTATCACACTTAATGTGAAAATCGTTTCCCAGAGCTCCAGATAAGGGTCGTATTTTCGTAATTACGAATTATTTTCAAGTCCGATACGTATTAATTTTAAAATCTTGTCGTACCATTAAGAATTACAAAATCAAGTTACGAATATTATTTTTACATCGGTTCGTATCAATTTTTATTGAGTTCTTTTCGCGTATTAAAGATCTTTTCGGTGCTTATATAGAATGGTTGTCGGGTTTGTTTAACAAAGCGCATTTTTTCCAATAAAGCGGCGTGTACAGTCTCTACATCAAAAATACAATGGCGGCGCCCAGAGAGCGTCCTAAAAAACTGCAAAGCGTGCAAAAACACGCTTTTAACATATTGTACGCAAAGTGAGCCGAAGTTGAATGTTAAGAAAGACATTATAGAAAAGATCTTATACGATGTTGTATGTTCAGTTGCCGAAACAGTCGGAAAAGCTAAAAAAACACGACACGACGGGTCCAAACTTAAACAAAAAAACATTGAACAAGTGGAAGGGACAACTCCCGTGGCCAATCGTTGAAAAGATTGAAGGGGAGAACCGTTTTAATTGTGAAATATGTAAAAATTCATCGAAGGCATGCAATCTAAGCACAGTTTGGGCATATGAAGGTATTTGAACAAACAAGAGTTCCGCGGTCGGAGATGACCGCATTGAAGCCGGATTTTTGATTTAAATGACAGGAAAGTACCTTTCGTGTTTTTGTCAATGCAATACTTAAATTACTGAAATATTGTTCAAAGGTCAAAATGAAATGTAAGTACTTTTCAAGGCATGAGCAAACCTTGTGTTATGTTTTGAATGCATGCATATACATGAACAACAATAACATTTAAGGTCACAAATATGAACTTGAATTGACAATTAGGAAAGTTTGATCTCAATTTTTTTCAATGTCCAAGCATACCAAAGTTATAACAATTTTAACATTTTAACATTTAAGGTCACAGTGACCTTGACCTTCAAATGAATGACATTGAAATGACCAGTGGTCATCTTCTAGTACTGGCCAATCTTTATTTCAAGTTTGAAGACTCTAGGTACAAGCATACCAAAGTTATAACATGAAATAAGAACTTTAACATTTTTACATTCAAGGTCACAGTGACCTTGACCTTCAAATGAATGACCTTGAAATGTCCAGTGGTTACTTACTAGTTCTGGCCAACCTTCATGTCAAGTTTCAAGACTCTAGGTCCAAGCATACCAAAGTTATAACAACTTTAACATTTTTACATTCAAGGTCACAGTGACCTTGACCTTCAAATGAATGACCTTGAAATGTCCAGTGGTTACTTACTAGTTCTGGCCAACCTTCATGTCAAGTTTCAAGACTCTAGGTCCAAGCATACCAAAGTTATAACAACTTTAACATTTTTATATTGAAGGTCACAGTGACCTTCACCTTCAAATGAATGACCTTGAAATGACCAGTGGTCATCTGTTAATCCTGGCCAACCTTCATGTCAAGTTTGAAGACTCTAGGTCCAAGCATACCAAAGTTATACCATGAAATAAGAACTTTAACATTTTTACATTCAAGGTCACAGTGACCTTGACCTTCAAATGAATGACCTTGAAATGACCAGTGGTTACTAACTAGTTATGGCCAACCTTCATGTCAAGTTTCAAGACTCTAGGTCCAAGCATACCAAAGTTATAACAACTTTAACATTTTTTATATTGAAGGTCACAGTGACCTTGACCTTCAAATGAATGACCTTGAAATGACCAGTGGTCATCTGTTAATCCTGGCCAACCTTCATGTCAAGTTTGAAGACTCTAGGTCCAAGCATACCAAAGTTATACCATGAAATAAGAACTTAAACATTTTCGAGCACGCCGCCACCCTGCCCGCCCGCCCGCCCCCCCGCCCGCCCGACAACATCAATCTATAAGCCGAGATTTTTTCGAAAAAAATCCGGCTAATAAAATTGTATAATACTCAATAGACACTGTTGAACTCATTTAAATTAAGTTGCTAGTATGTTTATTTTGATTTTTTGCATGAAAATAACCATTATTATTTATTTTTAGGTCATTTAGAAAAGTTAAGAATTATTTTCCAAAACTTAGTAGTAACGTTAAGAATAAAATTTCAGAGTAAAGAATTATTTTTGAAAATCTGGTAGTAACGTTAAGAATTTCACAATACCTTATCTGGAGCTCTGTTTCCGATCAATAACTCCTCAACCAATTGACCAATTGGCTCGATACTTCACATGTGCATTGGCCTTCAACAGTAGATGACCACTATTGAAATTGGGGTCACTAGGTCAAGGGTCATGGTTTCTATCACACTAAGGGTGAAAATCATTTAATAACTCGTCAACAAATCGACAGATTGGTTTGATACTTCACATGTGCATTAGTCTTGGACAGTAGATGACCCCTATTGAAATTCAGGTCACTATGTCAAAGGTCACTATCACACTAAGTGGTTTCCGATTAATAACTCTTCAACTGATTCACCGATTGGCTTTATACTTCTCATGTGCATTGGCTTTGACAGTAGATACCCCTATTGAAATCGGGGTCTTTAGGTCAAAGGTCATAGTCACTGGCACAATAAGTGGGAACAGCGTTTCTGATCAATAACTCGTCAACAAATCGACAGATATGCTTGATACTTCCCATAACATTGGCCTTGGACAGTAGATGACCCCTATTGAAATTGGGGTCACTATGTCACAATAAGTGTGAGTATTGTTTCCGAACAATAACTCCTCAACGAATTGACCGATTGGCTTGATACTTCACATGCGCATTTGCCTTGGACAGTAGATGACCCTTATTGAAATTGGGGTAACTAGTTCAGTCATGTATGGAGGGGCATGTCTCAGACCGCAGAACACTTATTTATTTCAGAAATTTAAAGTCTTATTTTTAACTTTTAGTTTTATAGTGCTTCTTTTCATTTTTTTTTATTCACCGACTTGTATTTAAAGTTTACATTTAAACGCAACCTAAACTTGTGAAATTTATTAGCTTTATCAGTATTTCAGCTAAAAGTGCAAAATTATAGCCATAGGTGAATTAGTTTGTTAATGTGTTGAATAGCCAGAATTAATTTCAGTTGTCAGTTAATTGCTGGATGTTTACTTCTGCAATTTACCCACATGCTTTATATAAGTTTTTTTTAACTCTTATCAGTGCTGGAACCGAATATTGAAAGCCTTTGCAAACAGTTTGGATCCAGATGAGACACCACAGAATGTGGCCTCTTGTTAGGATCCAAACTGTTTGCTATTCTGATAGTATTCTTTGAAAAAAAATCGAAGAAAATGCTAATTTTAGAAATGCAGCAGACCACATTTTAGCAGACAACAAATTTCCCAGCATGCAAAGGGTAAAGTGACAGACTTTTTTGTTAAGAAATTACAGCATAACTTTAGAATTGCCAACCTTCTTGACCTGTGATCCATGAACCAATGGTCAATATTCTGTGTTGACTTCAGTTCAGCTAGTTTGTTTATAACATGGTTTAGCTGTACAAGCTATAAGACATTGCTATTTAACCCTTACAGTGCGGGAACCGAATTTTGAAGGCCTTTGCAAACAGTTTGGATCCAGATGAGACGCCACAGAAAGTGGCGTCTCATCAGGATCCAAACTGTTTGCTATTCTGATAATATTCTTTGAAAAAAATTGAAGAAAATGCTAATTTTAGAAATTCAGCAGACGACACTTTAGCAGACGACAAATTTCCCAGCATGCAAAGGGTTAACTACTTGCTTTGACATCAGTCTATCATATTGCAGGTTCTGTGGACAAAAGCAACACCTGACTATACTACTGTTGCATAAAAGAAGAAAGGCTTATTTTTTTGCTTAATTTATTTATTAAATGTCATTAATATATATACAAATAAACATACAAGTTTAATAATGCAAATGTTTCAGTTTTTGTTTAATAAATAATGACATAACATGCAAACTCATGGACGGAAAATATATGTTTCTTATTTTTCAAGACGATAATCCATGCAGATGAGCACTGGCACACGCACATTTTGGTCACTAATTTTTGAAAACAAATAAATATTGCTAAGATGGTGATAAATAACTTTTGTCGAATTTAAAACTCTGTTTTAGTGATATTTTGATATTAGTAAATACCAGCATCACCACAAAGCAGTTCAAGATGGATATTAAGTTGTGCACATCTTCAAAAGTACTAGTGAAATATAATAAATAATATGACATCTAACGTACTTAACTGGTGTTTGATATAATTTTCAGGGGCATGTTATCACCAGACCCCTTGTTCACCAAGCTTTTAACTGATATTTTAACTTTGGTTGCACTTGTGGATAACATTTGAGATTTGAGTTTTCTATCTGAAATCTCATGTTTTGTGTTTTCCTAAAGATACAGTGTTGATCATTTAAGAAATATAAACTTGCTTAAGACATTTAAATGCAAAAAACCTATAATCTGAGATTGCAAAAATAATCTTATGAATGTAAGGAATGTTTTTGTAACTACAAGCTGAAGTAGAGATTCAACTGTCAATGGAAACAGCAGTTCAAACAACAATAGTCAAACAGTTGTGTCGTTAAAAAAATGAGATAAAAACCATATTTTCATTCCTGAATTCTAATCCTGTCTTTATACCAAATGCACAACCGTCTATGCAATAATATAATTGTAATACAATTACAAGAACAATAACAAATACATATAAGATTCACGCAATCTCTAAACTCGCATAAAAGTAACTGAAAACCTGACAAAACATATTACATGAAGAAAGTTCATTCTAGGGCCCACATTTTAACTCACAGCAAAGATAAAAATATCACAATAAAGTAGACTCTAATATCAACAAACCTTATAATGTCTTCAAGAACAGTTTACAAAACACCACTGTCAAGAGACTTAAAACTAGTGATGAGCTGCTGAAGGTTTGCGCATGCTGCGTAGAAACTCCCCTGTTGGACGTGTAGAACAAAAATGGGTAGAAAAAGTCGTTGGGGACTTTGGCAACGAATATGGGAGCTTCCCCCTGGGCTCCTGTGGCAGGCTGTGAGGCATCCACGTATGAGACCGTCTGACTGACCTCAAACTTCTGTGTGAGACCCACACCATCTTGGCAGAAGGCACCAGTACACTGTTAATATGAGTGATTTTTTTATGTGTATTTTTTTTTTCAATGTTTATACAATTGTTTAAAGGATATATCCCCCGGTAATGGTAATTGCAATAATGTTGATGATAATATAATGGAAATGCATAAATGCAAAAAGCAATTTTTAGGGGTTTGTCACAAACAAGACTGATACTATGGCACCATTTTGTAAGCTATATTCAACAGCTTATGACTCGGATATATGTGGATCACTGAGGATGTAACAAGTGTCTTGCACATCTACAGTTTATGGTGATCACATATATGAAGTTTTAATCTAATCTTAACAATTGGGGAAATAGTTTACTCCACAAACTTATAATATTTTATGCTGACTCACAAAAAGACAATGTGACTCCAATACATGCCTTCAATAATGCGGTATATGACTTGCGCAACAATATGCCTAATTTAAAAAGAACAATTACATATTATTATTGTATTAGCAAACTGAATCTCAGCTGATAAGAAACATTATTATCATGTAAAAACAAGAGCTGTGTTTGTGAAACACAATGCCCCCTACTGCCCTTTGAACCACACGGTAATTATTTTAGGAAAAAAAAAAGACCTTTGACCTTGAAGGATGACCTTGACCTTTCACCACTCAAAATGTGCAGCTCCATGAGATACACATGCATGCCAAATATTAAGTTGCTATCTTCAATATTGCAAAAGTTATGACCAACCTTTAAGATTTGGGACAGACACACACATACAATGACAGACAGATAGACCAAAATCAATATACCCCTGATCATTCGATCCGGGGGCATCAAAAGATTAGAAAAATCACAAAACCATATTCAATATGACACCTTTAAAGTTTAGATAAAGGAATGTCTTACCTGTCAAATAGGAATTCCACTCAGTGTATTGATCAATCATTAAATATATTTTTCAAATATCTTTTCTCTCATCTGACTAAACAATGACATACTGCATTGCTGCATTTGTGAATTGATCAAGGGTCACCACCAATACACTGAAATATTTGACTGGTTTTAGGAGTTCAATGAAGCCTTTTAGACACATCTTACCACAAAGGCGATGTCCCTGGCTGCGTCATACTGTAGAGCAAGGCCTATGATCTTGCGCTGGGGGAGGGCCAGGGCTCCCACATTGGCATACAGCACCTGGATATGCAGCCCCATCTTCAGACGACAGCTGGTACCATCCACTCCCTGTCAGAGAGGCACTATATGAGCCGCATTCTGAGAATACTGGGCATAATGCATGTGCGTAAAGTGTCGTCCCAGATTAGCCTGTGCACAGGCTAATCAGGGACAACACTTTCCGCGTTTATGGTATTTTTAGTTTCAAGGAAGTCCCTTCTTACCTTAAATCACGTTTAGGCGGAAAGTGTCTTACCTAATTAGCCTGTGCGGACTGCACAGGCTAATCTGGGACAACACTTTACGCACATGCATTATGCCCAGTTTTCTCAGAACACGACTCATATGCACAAGTCATCGGTATTGTATGTTTTACATGTTTTTTTCACAGGCATTTTATTTTACTATATAACAACAACCCTATTCATAAACAAAGTACAAAAACAATAAAATAATATATACACTAAAAGGTTTACTACTTAAGTCTCATTTCTATGCATTTTTTTATGTAAGAATTAAAGATATTGATGCTTTCTCCGATTGATTTCTACAAATTCATCCAGTATCAAGGGTTTATAGCTTCAAAGGGTTTAAACTTGTTTCAGAAAAAAATCCTTACCACCATGTTCAATAACAAACAAGAGATGTGCTTCTCAGAAACACAATGCCCCCTAATGTGCCGTTTTTAATTTTTGTATTTATTTTTACCTTTGACCTTGAAGGATGACCTTGACCTTTTACCACTCAAAATGTGCAGCTCAATGAGCTACACATGCATGCCAAATATCAAGTTGCTATCTTCAATATTGCAAAAGTTATGACCAAGGCTAAAGTTTTGAGACAGACACATAAACACACACACACATACAATGACAGACAGACAGGCCAAAAACTATTTACCCCCGGTCATTCGATCCGGGGGCATAAAAAAGCAGTAACAGCTGCAAAAGTAATACTACTTGCAGCAGAAGTAGCAATTCAAACAGAAGTTGTAGTAGATTTTATAACAATACTTATTTGAAGTCATGAGTGTGTCCTAGAAACAGTCAAAGCTTTCCTGAGGCGATATAACAGTCCCTTAATGCATGGATTTGGAAATAAGAGTCACTGGGCCAGGTGTATCAGTACCATTAAAAAAGATATTTATAATACATCTCCTTGTGTAATGACACACAAGCCTGTACATACATTGGCCTCTGTGGGTGCAGGTCGGTTGCTCTCTATGATGCGGACCCAGTCTCCCGTCTTGTTAGTGTTGGTGTTACCAAATGTGGCCACATAGCGGTTGGGCCCGCGGGCATTCACACCCTCCAGGGTTTGAACAATCAACTCCTGAATGTTCTGACATATCTGCTGGTTGATGGACGTCAAGTTCAGCCTGGATGTCACATTTTAAAACACATAAGCCTCCCTCTGGGAAAACAAGGCTAATCAGGTACAACACTTTCCCATAAATAGAGAATAATAGGTTGGTGACGTGGATGGAGAATGGTTATCTGGCAAGTCAGTGGAATTTATCGGGTGAGCCGAAGGCGAACCCGATAAGATCCTCCAACGAGCCAGATAACCATTCTCCATCTACGTCACCCACCTATTATTCTATTTATCCTGTCACATTTACAACATTCGTTGAAATGTTTCTAAAATATCTAGTTTTCGAGTATTTTATGTTTAAATATGTAATATGGTAAACATCACGCGCGAAAAAAACATTGTGACGTCACGTCAGGCAAAGCGCTTAGGCTAGCTTCCATCTTGTTAAAACACACATTACTCGTAATTAATTCAATACACAAAGACGAAATTATGCTGTTAAAATAATTATGTTTTTTTTACATGTATTTGGTATTTTATTAATAGAAAAAAGTATATTTTATTACTAGTAAATGCATGCGCATGCGCGAATAGCAACTGACATATATTCGAGGTCACATGGTCATCTAGCCTAATATCTTTTGGGATATTA
This sequence comes from Dreissena polymorpha, assembly GCF_020536995.1. Taxonomy (NCBI): domain Eukaryota; kingdom Metazoa; phylum Mollusca; class Bivalvia; order Myida; family Dreissenidae; genus Dreissena; species Dreissena polymorpha. The sequence goes on along the minus strand of NC_068355.1, from coordinate 68,419,159 downwards.
GGTTACCTGGTTATCGGGCTTATTTATAGGCATGTGACAGGATAAAATTCTATTTTTTCAAGTGGACTGCACAAGCTTATCTGGGACGACACTTACCAGACATGCATTAAACCCTGTTTTACCAGAGCATGGCTCGTATGGTAAACTTCTTGCTCAAGATTGAAAGAATCATTTGTAAGTGTAAGTCAACTTCTCCATATTATTAAATTCCAGAAATATAAACTATTTATCTTAAATGAAGTTTTTCTTCAGACTTATACGGCTATGGTCCTTGTTTTAACTATTAAAACCACTCCCTACCATTTTCGAATGCCACTCTTTTGGACTTTATGTTTATGAATATGATTGAGAATCATGATATTTCCTCTTTATGTTATTCTTCACAAACGTGTTGCTTTGATATTTTCAAAACAGGACAGCCATGAAATTTATTATTTTTAATGTAATTGCTGATACTTATAAAAAGGCATCAACAAGTCACAGTCATTTAGACATCAAGATTTTGTTGTTGTTTTAACCATTAAAGCCTACCTGATGAAACAGCCTGTCCTCATGTTTTCCCCAAATCTCAGAGGTATCCTGGACGCAGTGCTTGTCTCACACATTCCAGTGACTGAGGCACGCACAATTGTCAGGCCCTCTTCTACTGAGGACTCCAAAATCTCCTGAGTGACCCATGTTAAGGCTTGTAGCATTTAATACCTCGTCCTAATTGGATTTTTAACATTTTTGAGCGGTCTGTCCCTATTAAATAACTTTATGAACAAGAGATGTGTTTGTCAGAAACACAATGCCCACTATTGTGCCGCTTTGAAATAAAATTTCAATATATCATTTGGCAGGTTTAGAAATTATCTCTCTTTTAAAGCTTATTACTTCCCTTGGTTTTGTTCTTTAAGACCTTTGATCTTGAAGGATGACCTTGACCTTAACCTTTCACCTCTCAAAATGTGCAGCTCAACGAGATACACATGCATGCCAAATATCAATTTGCTATCTTCAATATTGCAAAAGTTATCACTTGTCAATCATTTTACAAAATCATTAATTACAAAATTGAAACAAGAGCACCGCATAACTGGTTCCAACACTCAGCTGCGGGTGCAATTTTAAATAAATGAACGCTTGTCAGAATTATTTTTTTTAGAGGTCACAGTGACCTTGATCTTTGACCTAGTGACCCAAATATGGGTGTGGCGTGTAGAACTTATCAAGGTGCATCTACATATGAAGTTTCAAAGTTGTAGAAGGAAGCACTTTGATTTTAGAGCAAAATGTCAAGGTCTTAGCATGAGGCGGACGGCGTACAACAATACCTCGGGTTTTCTCCGAAAACAGCCGAGCTAAAATGGATGAAACCTGCATTACATTAATCTTACGGTTAATTGAAGCTGTAACATTTTTTTAGGTAATCTTAGGGGAAAATGTTGAATACCAACATTTGCTATTTTAAAGTATTAAAGTCGGTCCCAAAGGCTTAGAATTGAGGCATTTTTAAATGTCATCAAAATTCAAGTATTTAAAGGATATTTCTTGGCGCCATCAAGCCCTGTAGTTTCATTGAGGGTTCCATAGCGTATTGGCTTGCCAATCACATATCCTGGGTTACCACTCCTAGCCAGAGGAGTAGTGTCAGACAACTGCAAATGTACAAAAACAACTCTTGCATTATTGTTGTCATCTGCGTAATTTGTAAAATTTGTTATCCTCCACATGTAAATTGGCTTATTGACAACATTAAAACATTAACTTTTTTTGTTACACATATTACCAGATAATTATTGTTTTAGTGAAATGAGAATGAAAACACTTTTATATGATGAACCAATAACGTATAATAGAGAGTTAATAATAAACACAAGATTCTGCTTTTAAAAAGCCCATATGACATCAGGCGATATCATTACTGGTTGAATGGGCCAATTAAAAAGTCCAAAATTAGGTCAACATCAAGCCTCAAGGTCACAACAAAGTCATCTGATGCTGGTGTGTTAAAGTGTTCAAAGATAACATCAATACAATAGCTGTGTAGCAAGGGGTATTGATGTAAGCTGTGTAGCAAGGGGTATTGATGTTAGCTGTGTAGCAAGGGGTATTGATGTAAGCTGTGTAGCAAGGGGTATTGATGTTAGCTGTGTAGCAAGGGGTATTGATGTTAGCTGTGTAGCAAGGGGTATTGATGTAAGCTGTGTAGCAAGGGGTATTGATGTAAGCTGTGTAGCAAGGGGTATTGATGTAAGCTGTGTAGCAAGGGGTATTGATGTAAGCTGTGTAGCAAGGGGTATTGATGTTAGCTGTGTAGCAAGGGGTATTGATGTAAGCTGTGTAGCAAGGGGTATTGATGTAAGCTGTGTAGCAAGGGGTATTGATGTTAGCTGTGTAGCAAGGGGTATTGATGTAAGCTGCGTAGCAAGGGGTATTGATGTAAGCTGTGTAGCAAGGGGTATTGATGTAAGCTGTGTAGCAAGGGGTATTAATGTTAGCTGTGTAGCAAGGGGTATTGATGTAAGCTGTGTAGCAAGGGGTATTGATGTAAGCTGTGTAGCAAGGGGTATTGATGTAAGCTGTGTAGCAAGGGGTATGATGTAGCTGTGTAGCAAGGGTATTAATGTTAGCTGTGTAGCAAGGGGTATTGATGTAAGCTGTGTAGCAAGGGGTATTGATGTAAGCTGTGTAGCAAGGGGTATTGATGTAAGCTGTGTAGCAAGGGGTATTGATGTTAGCTGTGTAGCAAGGGGTATTGATGTAAGCTGTGTAGCAAGGGGTATTGATGTTAGCTGTGTAGCAAGGGGTATTGATGTAAGCTGCGTAGCAAGGGGTATTGATGTAAGCTGTGTAGCAAGGGGTATTGATGTAAGCTGTGTAGCAAGGGGTATTGATGTTAGCTGTGTAGCAAGGGGTATTGATGTAAGCTGTGTAGCAAGGGGTATTGATGTTAGCTGTGTAGCAAGGGGTATTGATGTAAGCTGTGTAGCAAGGGGTATTGATGTAAGCTGTGTAGCAAGGGGTATTGATGTAAGCTGTGTAGCAAGGGGTATTGATGTTAGCTGTGTAGCAAGGGGTATTGATGTAAGCTGTGTAGCAAGGGGTATTGATGTTAGCTGTGTAGCAAGGGGTATTGATGTAAGCTGCGTAGCAAGGGGTATTGATGTAAGCTGTGTAGCAAGGGGTATTAATGTTAGCTGTGTAGCAAGGGGTATTGATGTAAGCTGTGTAGCAAGGGGTATTGATGTAAGCTGTGTAGCAAGGGGTATTGATGTAAGCTGTGTAGCAAGGGGTATTGATGTTAGCTGTGTAGCAAGGGGTATTGATGTAAGCTGTGAAGCAAGGGGTATTGATGTAAGCTGTGTAGCAAGGGGTATTGATGTAAGCTGTGTAGCAAGGGGTATTGATGTAAGCTGTGTAGCAAGGGGTAAGCCAATGCTAGTCATTATAGGATAACCATCAATTAGGAGTTCCTGAATAAGCCTTTTTCAGAAAAAAAGGGGAAAATGTTTAAGTCAAAACGTGATCTAGTTATGTGAGTGTGTTGATAGTGGTCTAAAATATTGAGCATGAAAGCATCAAAGATTTGTAGAAAACATTCTCAAACAGGGCTTTTTCTCCAGTTTTTGTGAGGCGGCCTTGGCCCCTCCATTTTGTGAAAAAAATAAGTCTTGAACTGTTCAAAATTATGAAAACATGAGTCATGAACTGTTCAAAATTTTGAAAACATGAGTCATGAACTTTCAAAAATTGTGAAAATTAGAGTCACAAACTTCTTGAAATTATAAACATTTGAGTCGCAAACTTCTTGAAATTGTGGAAATTTGAGTCGCGAATTTCCAAAAATTGTTAAAAAACGGCCATTCTCACAGAAGGAAAGAAGCCCTGTCAAAGTAAGACAAAATACGTTTTATGTTTTTGTTTAATCAATTAATTGGACATTTTGAGTTAGATTTAGTCCAAAAGCAGGTCATTATGAGGTCATGTGATGTGAATGTGTTGAGGGTTATAAAAGATAAGATCCATAAAGACCAGCTTGTCAGCATGCCTTACATGTCATATTGGGTCAACCAAGAGTTTGGACCTTCTAGGTGCATAAAAAGCCTATACACTTGTATCATTAATAAATTACAAACATCTTTTAGTGTAATTTCTTTTGATCTTCAACATTTGCCACAGTGCATCTAAATCAAAACTCCAATGAACAGGATATTAAATTGGGTGGTTTCCTAACATTTAGCATGTTAATTGAATCTAAACCTCTAGGCTTTAATATCTGAAAACATATGTATATTTAACGATATAAAAAATACTGGTTTCACAGCCGATTGCTTTCATACAATATAAGCAAGGAACATACAACTTAGGGTCTCCCATTTAAAATGATTAATTTTCTGTTTTCCCTTCAAACAATTACAATAAAAATCTGAAAAAATTCAAACAGTATTTTAAAGTCATATCAATAAAATAGTTTCCTGTGATATTTATTTATATTTAATAATGATTTGATTTGTTGACAGCTTTTTTAAAGGACAATAATTTCAACAAAAGATTGCCACTTTGTTACATTATTATCATGTGAAAAATTTCTTTATATACATGTACCTTTAACTTTACATTTTTCTGTGATTTTGAATTTTAAAAGCTGCTTGAAGATAGTAAACCCAAGTAAACCCATTAATTCTAAAAAAAAATTGCTGCAGAAACCTATCATCTGTACATCAGGTCTTAGCAATTGATGCTTATAGGTATGACTTAGAGGACATTTTCTCAACCTTTTTTATTGCCCATTCAATAGTCAAAACTGTATGATATGTCAAACACAAGTTTTGAAAAAAACATCTCACATTTGAACGACTGCTTTTTATTGGTAAAAAAATATTATTTCATTGAAAGTAAACAAAGAAATGTAACATAGAAATTAAAGAGTTTCAGATATTGCAATTTGGTTAAACATTTATCAAACACTGTAAACGTGAGACCCTTAATTTCATCTACATATGTATATACACACAACTAAATGTCAATACATACTGTAGTGTAGGCCACACTGTACGTCTGGGTCAGAGGAAAGTTGTTTTGCGTGACGTCTCTGAATACAAACTGGGCCTGGACAGCAGAGATGCCAAACGTTCCAATGGTCGTGATGAAATATCGCACCTGGTTGAAGAAAAAAACAGCATAAATAATTTTTAGGATTTGAAACTGAAGAATTTGATATGAAAATATATATTATTTTAAAATTGGTAATTTATATGCAACACAACATTTTAAACTAACTTTAATTTTTCCAGACAAAGGACATCATCTCAAATAATGCTTACAGGACATCATCTCAAATTATGCTTACAGGACATCATCTCAAATAATGCTTACAGGACATCATCTCAAATAATGCTTACAGGTTGTGAACACGTTTTTCTAATCATAAGATTAACCCTTTGCATGCTGGGTAATTTGTCTTCTGCTAAAATGTCGTCTGCTGAATTTCTAAAATTAGCATTTTCTTCGATTTTTTTTCAAAGAATACTATCAGAATAGCAAACAGTTTGGATCCAGATGAGACGCCACGTTCTGTGGCGTCTCATCTGGATCCAAACTGTTTGCAAATGCCTTTAAAATTCAGCTCCAGCGCTTTAAGGGTTAAGATTATTTTAGCAACAAGTAGAAAACAAACTAATTAATAAATACAGGAAAACATGTACTAGCCGAAACTACAGGATGTTTTGTTTAATTACACAGACAACATGGACATAAAAGATTAAAATACTCATTGATCTCATGAATGTACAAAAACTTGCAAACACCAATAACAGCAGCACCTATCTCACCTACCAACAACTTTGTAAGTTTATTGATTGAATACATTTATTTTATAAATAATACAAATTACAAATAGAGGTTTCAATCATGCATTAAATGAAATTATGGATATGTACAGTACAATCTGAAACTCTCACTCAATAAATATTTCATATGACATCTTGAGTATGGATTCTTGATGTTCTCTAACCAGAATAATTTCTTCAAAGTAAATATCTAAGCTGAAAAAACGTTTATGATACCTTAAAGAAAAAAAACATAAGATCAAAGGTAATTAAGGCTTAAAAAAATGGCTTTCTTTCCGACACATAGGACACTAAAGGAGTTGCCTGGCCTGAAGCCAATAACACGCCTGGCCTGAAGCCAATAACACGCCTGGCCTGAAGCCAATAACACGCCTGGCCTGAAGCCAATAACACGCCTGGCCTGAAGCCAATAACACGCCTGGCCTGAAGCCAATAACACGCCTGGCCTGAAGCCAATAACACGCCTGGCCTGAAGCCAATAACACGCCTGGCCTGAAGCCAATAACACGCCTGGCCTGAAGCCAATAACACGCCTGGCCTGAAGCCAATAACACGCCTCCTTTACCTCCTGCACCACGTTGTTGCATGTACTGGTGCTAGCATTGAATGCTGGGGTGCGAGGTGCGGTGAAGTTGCAGGTCACGAGGCTGCCATCGCTCAGCTGACAGAGGTGGGGTCGGGCCGTGGCATTGATCTGCAACGTGTATGGGTTGTTGTACAGGGTCTGAATGAGGTTTGGATTCACTGTGGTCGCTGAAATGTACAGATTTGAGGTGGTGAGAGAACAAGGGCAGTTGAACGAAAGCACATGCTACTTTTCTTGTTCTTGTCAGCGTTTCTGGGGCTTTTTTTACACCAATCTTTTAATACAGTCAAAAATGTTCTTTAGTACAACAAATTAACCGAGTTATAAAATGTGTGATGATCTACAAGCAATAAGGACACATGTTCTGAGCAAGTTTCATGAAGATTGGCAATTAATTAGGCCTTTAGAGTATTAAAAAGATTTTTGTTTAGTTTGAGCTACCTTGTTTCATATCCCACATAGGTAAACACAGATATCAATGGGATTAAGTATCGCGAACATTGGGCCATAATTTTGGCCTCTAATATCCTCACAAATCCAATCTTGATGACGGATGCTTCGCCCTCCAAGGATAACAAAAGTTTATCATAAGGTAAAGCATAATGTGTTTAGGGAGGTAATAATTCTGCCTTGCCAAGTCCAACTGATAATTTTGATGCCTGATAAATGTCACATGCTCTGTTATTTAAATATAACTGTGAAATAAACTGAGAAACAATAATAACAACATCGCCTCGAATTTGTCGAAACACCATAAGAAGCCACACTGACACCCTAAAGGTATTCACTATTTTTTACACAGAAAAATGCCAAACATTTATTATCTTTTTAAGAAAAAATCATTTTAAGATAAATAATCAAACAAAGACGTAATCTTATACCCACTCAGATACACATTTTGATGCATTTGTAGTCCCTTCAAAAATCAAATTAAATTTAAGACTTTCCTTGCTAAATGTAAGTTTTAAAAGCTTCCTTTCCAACCCTTAGATACTGTTGGGTAGCAAACAACATAAAACCTGAAAGTCTGCAAGTGACGCGCAGGCTTTTCTGGTTTTATGCTGGTTGCATATAGCAATTTTCACTACGCTTATGAGTGGAAAAGAGTTAAATCATCTGATTTTTACGTGGTGCAGGGGTGGTTGTTGGCGGTGTGGTTGTTGTTTCATTGCTGGGAGTTGTGGTGGCTACCGTGGTCACAGGCGCAGCAGTGGTAGATATACCAATGAAGGTTCCATTCACAACGTAGCCAAACAGGCCTGGAGTCTTAAAGACAGTGATTGAAATGTAAATACAAATGACTCCTAATTGCAAGATTTGCAGTTTCTTTGTTGATCATGGAATGTATTGTTCACAAATAATGCTAGCTGAAAATATTGAGAGTTGGATTATGTATTAAAATAGCATATTTGCCTTAGATGTTTGAAATGAGTCCAAAAAAATAAAAATATGTTGAAAGGATCTTCTTTTATCTAATATGTTATTTAAACTAACATGTTAGTATTAGATGAGTAATGTTATTCAATGTTTCTGTTCTCTATATTTTTTAACAAGTGTATTGTATTTTACGTGAATATCTTTTTAGTAAAATATTACATTGTAAAATGTTCTTCATGAATTGTTTCTTCTATTATGTAATACATACCATAACAACCCGGAACCCATCATGGTAGCTGGCTGCACTAAGTGAGGCAGTCTGAGTACAGGTGTTAGCAGTGAGAGAGTTCACAATACGGGTACACTGACTGGTTATTGCTTGTAAGTAGGCTGAAAGGCACAGAGACACAAAAGTCTGTACAGTAATTATCAAGTCAGCTGTCTGCAAAGAAATAAACAAACAATTTAAGTCAACATGTAGGAAAAATGTTCTTTGTAAGTGTACACATGACTACTGTGGAGTAAGAACTGTTGGATTTATTTCATCATACTCATCGTCAAAAACCCATGAGTGCAATTCCACTGAAAACTGTGGTACATGGAGTACATGACATGAATCAATACTGGATTATTTTTCATGCTTCATACAACTCATTAACAATCTGTATGAACTTGAATAAAATAAATAGGAACTGTTTTCTCCCAAGTGATCTGCATACCGGTATAGATCAAGGGGTTCTCTTGAAATCCTGTGAAAACTTTTTTCATGTTAAAAGTCCCTGTAACCATTTAACCACTTTGCATGACTGTAGGTCAAAGCCGTCTTTTGATATAATGAGCAAGCAAAATGTTCTTCATACCAGAATAATTCTGATCACTTACGCAATGCATTCTGGTCTGAGCAAACACTCGAAGTCAACGATTTCGGGAGGACAAATTCGCCACGAGCTTGATTTGGGAACACGATGTAGACCGGATCCCCGGCCTTATAGAAACTGTTCAAGTCATAGGTTGGTTCCACCACAGTTATGGGCCCTTGAATGCTTGTTTTAGCATATCTGTTTACATATGAGTTGAAGGAAGGGATGTCCAGAATAAAATCTGGGTCCAGATAGAAGTTGCGTTTCGAATCTAAAATAATGATCAATATTTGAAAAAATTATTAAATTTTCATTTTCTATGATTGGCAAAATGCAGGCAAACAATATTCCTTCTTAAATTCACAAACAGCATCACATTTTTTGCAATGAGCTTCTAATTAAACATTATACATAATGGTCACATTATGAAAGTATGGCAAATCTAATTTCTTGAAGATTACATCAAAGTTTATTTGTTATAAAATAACATGTTAATGTAATCATTAACAACTATTGCATGATAAGAGAGGGTAATCATGTCATAGTCAGGATGGCGATGTCCATGCAGAGACGGACAGTTTTCGATGTTTTATTCCCTTCAGTACTTTTGATTAATTTTGAAATGAAACTCTCTTTACAGCCACATCAGTAAGAAAATGGTCAGAGTTTATTTTGTAATAAAATTTGCCTCATATCTCGATTTTACTTGCAGCAAATTTTCTAGGTTGAGCAGTAATTAGGTCATCCCACTATGAAATTTCCAGAGAGTAAAGTCGAAATATAGTGCAAACATAAGAACAAAATAAAAAAAAAAGTTACTTTCTTGCTGATATGGCTAGAAAATTAGCAGCATTAAAAAATATAATGCAAACAAGGGCTGTTTGTAAAACATGCATGCCCTCCATATGGGCTGTCAGTTGTAGTGGCCGCCATTGTGTGAATACGTTTTTTGTCACTGTGACCTTGACCTTTGACCTAGTGACCTGAAAATCAATAGGGGTCATCTGCCAGTCATGATCAATGTACTTATTAAGTTTCATGATCCTAGGCCTAATTATTCTTGAGTTATCATCCGGACACGATTTAACTGTTGCGAGTCACTGTGACCTTGACCTTAGACCTAGTGACCTGAACATTCATAGGGGTCATCTGCCAGTCATGATCAATGTACCTAAGAAGTTTCATGATCCTAGGCGTAAGCATTCTTGAGTTAACATCCAGAAACCATTTTACTATTTCGAGTCACTGTGACCTTGACCTTTGACCTAGTGACCTGAAAATCAATAGGGGTCATCTGCCAGTCATTATCAATGTACCTATGAAATTTCATGATCCTAGGCATAAGCACTCTTGAGTTATCATCCGGAAATCATTTTACTATTTCGAGTCATGATGACCTTAAAGAAATAAACACAATTAAATTAAACACTGAACAATCTCAATCATTAGAAGGCCTTCTTACACTTAAGGAAATATTAATTACTTTAAAAAATATGAAGCATGACAAAAGCCCAGGATCAGATGGTTTTACAGCAGAATTTTTTAAAGTTTTTTGGAAAGATTTAGGCCACTTTATAGTGAGAAGCCTCAACTATGGTTTTACCTCTGGAACCATGTCAATTACTCAAAAACAAGGTATAATCACATGTATACCTAAAGATAATAAACCCAGACATTTTTTGAAAAACCTAAGGCCATTAACACTTTTAAATGTAGTTTACAAGCTTGCATCTGGGACTATTGCTAACAGATTAAAAACTATCCTTGATACTCTTATTTCTAAAGATCAGACAGGATTTATTAAAGGCAGATATATTGGTGAGAATACCAGACTTTTATATGACATTATGCAATATACAGAAGATAACAATATCCCTGGACTCTTGATGACCATCGACTTTGAAAAGGCGTTCGATACCCTTGAATTTGATTTTATAGAAAAAACATTAGATTATTTTAATTTTGGTACAACATTGAAAAAATGGATTTCACTTTTCCTACATAATACCTTGACGGCAATTCAAATCAATGGGTTTTTGTCAGAATTTATAACAATTCAAAGAGGTTGCAGACAAGGAGATCCAATAAGTTCCTATATCTTCATTCTGTGTGCTGAAATTTTGGCAATTAAAATAAGAAATTGTAATGAAATTAAAGGAATAGTGATAGAAAATATTGAATATAAAATTTCTCAGTTTGCTGATGATACATCTCTCTTTCTGGATGGCACAGATGTTTCCCTTTATGCTACCCTCGATCTTTTAAATAACTTTGCCTTATGTTCTGGATTGAAAATCAATTATGACAAAACAAACCTTATATGGATTGGCTCCAAAAAGTTTAGCATACAATCAATAAAAACTAAATATAAACTAGTCTGGGGCACAACAAACTTTAAAGTTTTAGGAATATTATTTGATGTTGATTTAAAGAAAATAATAGAAATAAACTTCAGGAGTAAACTGGAAAAGCTGCACAATATCATAAATTTTTGGAAAAGAAGAAATTTAACACCCCTAGGAAAGATAACAGTTGTTAAATCACTACTACTTCCCCTTTTTACACACCTGTTTGTAGCTCTTCCTAGCCCAGGAGAAAAAGTTTTAAAACAAATAAATAGCCTTTTTTCCAATTTTATATGGGATGGACCAGCAAAAATTAAACAAACTATTGCTATTAAATCATATGATGATGGAGGAGTTGCCATGACTGATATATATGCTTTTGAAAAAACTATGAAAATGACATGGTTAAGGAAAATTGTATCAAGTAATGGAAAATGTTTCCAACTTGTATATTCTATGTTTGATGTGAAGAAAATGTTTAATTTGGGAAAAAAATACATAGAAAAAATTATGATAAGTTTAAAAAATTGTTTTTGGAGAGATGTCCTTACATGTTACATTGAGTATATTAATAAACAAAATGTCAGTAAGTGTGAAGATATCCTTGATATGCCGTTATTTTATAACCACAATTTTAAGATAGGTGGGAATATTATATATAACAAAAAAATGTATGATAGGGGAATTAGATATGTAAGAGATATAATGTGCACTTCTGGAGAATTTTTAAAACAATCTGTATTAGAAACTCTCATTGGCGTTAAAATTAACTTTCTTTTTTATGAAGGTTTAATTAGAACTGTGAATGCATTTATCAGACTATCAGGACTTCCATTTATTAAAAAGCCAAATATACAATGTGCATTTATATCATTTTACTTGAATAACATTGTATTTGGATATAATCAAAACAAACTTGTCTATAAATGTTTTAGCTATAATACAGATATACCCACTTGCCATTTAAAATGGAATACACTTTTTAATAACGTTGAATGGACAAAAGTGCATGCATTTGTTTTTATTATATCTAAAGACACTTACACTCTGTGGTTCCAGACAAGAATTGTTCACAGAATCCTAGGAACCAAATCTTTGTTATTTAAAATGAACATTGTTCATGACAATTTATGTTCTTTCTGTAAAGAAAATGAAGAAACCCTATTACATATATTCTGGGACTGCATTTTTACAAAGAGAATTGTTAATTATGTTGTAGACTTTTTAAGATCCCATAATGTGCAAAAATGTACTGATATTTCATGTCAAACAATGTTATTTGGTTGTACAAGTATTAACATGACTGATATTAATATTCTTATTCTTGAAATTAAAAAGTATATATTTGTATGCCAGAGAAAGGGTCTATTACCTTCAATAAGGGGGCTGAATAATTATCTTTGCGTAGCATGGGAGATTCAATCTAATACTAAATGTAAAGAAAAGAAACTACTTAACTGGTCAATTGTAAAACTTTTTGTAGATCAATAGAACAGTGTTATTGTAAATTGTGTTGTTTACTTAAAATATTTAATACCATGGTCGTTTGATTAATGTTTTTAATTGTCTGAAGTCAAAACGTTTGATTAAAGCTTATGTTTTTCTGAAGTCCAAACAATTGTTGTTTTTTTTTTGTTTCATAACATCGCATGTATGTGTCTGTGTATGTGTGAACTGTAGGATTGTGTTTATATAATGGAATGCATGGATTTTATATACCTCTATTATATTATTCATTTGAATTGTTAAACAACTATATTATATACTAACAGAATAACATGAAAACTAATGATACACTTTGTAATGTATGGAGGTGAATAAACGCTATAAATTCAAAAAAAAAAAAAAAAAAAAAAAAAAAAAACTATTTCGAGTCACTGTGACCTTGACCTTTGACCTAGTGACCTGGAAATCAATAAGGGTCATCTGCCAGTCATGATCAATGTAGCTATGAAGTGTCATGATCCTAGGCCAAAGCATTCTTAAGTTATCATCCGGAAACCATCTGGAAGACGGACCGATTGACCAACATGTGCAAAGCAATATACCCCCTCTTCTTCGAAGGGGGGCATAATAATAAATAGTAACAAAGAAAACTAGAAATGGTGCTGCAAAGGTCGATGCATATCCCCACGCTGCATGTTTGATCAAGGGACGCCCCAGGGTTGCTTATGGGGCCATGCTTAGTTGAGATTGACTGTATTGTCAGAAGAGAGGTTCAGTATCAATTAGAAGTGAATCTGTGTAGAAATGAAGAAATTATAGTAAAAGGCAATTTTGGGTGGGTGTGGCCTATGTGGGTGGGGCGCCCCAGGGTTGGTAATGGGGCAATGCATAGTTGAGATTGACCGTATGGTCATAAGAGAAGTTCAGTATCAATTAAAAGTGAATTGGTTCACAAATGAAGAAATTATAGTAAAAGGCTATTGTGGGCAGGGTGCCCCAGGGTTGGTAATGGTGCCATGCATAGCCGAGATTGACTGTATTGTCATAAGAGAGGTTCAGTATCAATTTTTATCAGTGCAGAAATGAAAAAATTATAGTAAAAGGCAATTTTGGGTGTGTGTGGCCTATGTGGTCGGGGCCCCCCAGGGTTGGTAATGGGGCCATGCATAGTTGAGATTGACCGTATGGTCATAAGAGAGGTTCAGTATCAATATGAAGTAAATCAGTGTAGAAATGAAGAAGTTAATGTAAAATAACCTAAAAAAATGAGTGAAAATCTCTGACCCGGCCCCACCCCAACCCCCATAACTTTTAACCCAGGGGTCAGATCAAAATTCCAAATAGTGCAGGGTCGCACATATGCTCATAGCTACCGTGGGCGTAAGTTTCAAGGTTCTAGTGCTAATAGTGTAGGAGGAGATAGTGGCCAGGACAGATGGACGGACGAAAGACGGAGATCAATACAATATCCCCACTTTTTCTCTGAAAAACATGGGGATAAATACCTGCTTCGGCATGGACGTTGCCATATTGACTTTCACTTGATTACCCCCTCTGATGATGAAGGCAAAAATATCTGTAGTGTTCACATTTTGTAGAGTAATGAAATTTAATTTAACACTCATTATGCCAATATTTCGGTATTTTTATAAACTGTTTAAAACTGAGAACAATAAAACAACAAATAAACATATTAACAAAATAAACAGATGAAACAAAATCAACAGCCAATATAGAAAATGTTCAACTCTGTGCCCTACACTTTATTTTAGAAGTCAGCAGGTCAATATAAGACTTGTAATCTGAAAGAGAACCACAACTTAGGGAAACCTAGGTATTGTTAAATCAGTTCTCACATGTAACAAGTACATCTTCTTAAATATCGACTGATTTCAACTGGAAAAGATAAAAGATAACGAACATTCTTACAGCAGACTCTGAGGCTAACAGTATGCTTACAATAGCTAACCAAGTTTCAAACGTTGTTTTAATAAGCGTCTGATGAAATATTCAATATTTTATTTAGTGTTTCTTTTGACAGGTTAATGTTATGTTTGTCTGCTTTTCAATTTTCATCTGAAATTTATCTGCCTATTTTCAAAATAACCACTAAGTTTCATTTATATGTTAGTGGATCTGTGTATATTCAGATTCATATGCATATATATGCGAATATTACGCTAGTCAATTGTTCCATGTGTTTGTATCAGTAGAGACTGATACACACACTTGTAACAATTGACTTGCATAATATTCCATATATATGCATATGAATCTGAATATTTTTGGGGAACATAAAGCAGGTATATAATAAATTGCTTTATTATGTTTGTTATGTTGTACATATTACTGAAACAGCATAGAAATTAAATGGAAGACATTTCAAGGTAAATATATTAATATTAGTTAAAGTCAGTTAAAAACATCAATTACACTTAAGTGTGCTTGTTTATATTTTTATGATTTTCACACAACTGCCACTGATGTGATTTAATGTTCCTTCTAAACCAGGTTTTCACATAACTTGTTTTTCCCTTTTTGCCTTAACTTGTGTGTTAAAATGCCCTTTTGAATGTACCACGCCATGCCCCTTTGCCCACCAAGGAATGACACCACCTGTTGTCGTAAAATTTCTTATTTGAAAAAGACGGCCACCTTTCATATTTACTGGTAGGTGAAAAAAAACAACAACATATGTACCAAAAAAGTAATATAATAAAATGCATATACCAATAACTACTTACAGTTGTCAAAGTAAATACAAAAGAGACCCCCATCTGAGGTAGTATTTGCCGGTGAGTTAGAAAAAACAAAGATGTTCTCTTGGTAACAAAGCTTGTCATCAATACTGAAAATCATAAACAACACATTATTTCAGAAATAATCAATGATTTTAAGCTGTTTATTTTAAATACAAGGCCTGTTTTTCCTTCTTTAGATAAGGCCTTAAAAAGGCCCCATCTCACGAAAGAAAGGCCCTTCCCCTAAGAGAATTTCTGTAAATGATGCCATTTTCCCAAAATTTTCTACTTTCTTTGGGAATTTTCTCCGTTTTTTAGTTTGGTCAATAATTTTTTCCCTTCTATAGAAGGCCTGGCACTTGCTTCACATCAAGAAAAAAGCCCTGCATTAAACAATCATTTTGAGTTCTGTCTGATAGGAAAAAAATGACTGCTGTTTTAGGAGTAATTCCAAAACCATACATAAGAATGACAAAGACTTGTATATGGACATATACATCACAATTATGCAAACATTCTCACATGAAGTTATTATTATGATTTATTATAACTATATCACAAGGCCCCACAAGGTTCATGCCTTCTTTCCCCTTTGTAAATGACTACCGGGTACCAGTAGTTGATAAAGGAAGATATCAACTACCAATAGTAATTTTCAAAGGATACCAAGTTTCCAAGTTTATTCACAATGCTATTGCAAACTGAGTGCATTGTACATGTAAGTGAATCGATTGTGCTGTGTCCACTTAAGCGCATATATTCAATCATCTTTCAGTATATATATCATTAGGAATGATTCTTATTTCAAATAATTTGATGCTCATACACGTATGACAGTGTGTGTTTTTATAATAAACAATGTCTAACAGAAACATGTTGGGTGTGTCTGTATTAAAAATAACATTGACAAATGAAAGGACTAAAAAGGGTGGAACATTTTTTTTAAGAATTGGGATAAAAAATGGGAGAGGGCCACATTTTTTTAAAGGGTGTGGCATAAGAATGGAAGAGGGGGCAAAAACTGTTATTCTGATTTTGCTTAATTTCATCCATACCAGTATATTTACAAACAGTCTGAACAAAGTATAATGTTAATCACAAGCAAAGTATGAAATAAGTTAGATTAACAATATGCGTACACTTGGTCATTTTATGTCAAGAAACTGCATAAGAGATTGAAAAGATTATCTTTGTTACAACGACATCATGTTTGAGAGATTTATTTGAGATATTGTATATTAAGCTTGTAGTTCTCTGTATGGTAGACATTATAGAAGAAAGTAATACTATAATTCCACAATAAACAGAACAGAACAGTCTATTTAGTAAATCAAGGCCTCCAGCCCATAATACATAGCACAATAACATAACTTAATACAATTTCAGAGCTGTGCCCATGATACATAACACAATAACATCAAATAATACAATTTCAAAAGTTGTGCAATTTCAAAAGCGCAATCACATGTTAACAACAGATAAGTTGAGCAAACACTATAAGAGTTAAATTACCAGGCTTTGTCATGAAAAACTTTAACCACACCGTTGGTTGTGCGTTGATGTTTGGTTGTGGCAGGATGATGCGTATGACATTAATAAATTGTTCTTAACAAAGATTGATAAAACAAGTCTAGGGCTAAATGCCATAATAGACCTAACCCAGGATCAAAATAAAAGAGCTTCTAATTACAATTAGTAACTATTACACTAAACTGAATAATGAAAATGCATTTTTTGAAAACTATCTACACCAAATAAGGTTATGAATATATATAAACAGTTTTGATTATTTAACCAGAGCAATCAGGTGAGCTACATTTAACAAAAAATCTAGTACAGGTACAGATGGTACTTTTGTGGAATATTTCTTCAGACATAAATTTGTTAACATCTGATGTTATGTTGGATATTTATTTTTGTTTTCTTAAGAAATCCAATCATATCCTGAGTACTATTTATGTTTACTTACATGACTGAAACTGGATCGCAAACAAAAGCCTTTCTGTCATCAGGTGTACAGTTGTCGTCGCAGCAACAGTTGATATCACATTTGTTACCAGTCAAATCACATAGGCACTGTCCAAGCACTGAAACCATAGTGTACCTTTATTACTCAGACGGTACAAATTGATAAAAGTAACACCATTAAATAAATTATTTTATATTTTCAAGTTATCAAGCAATCTTAAAGAATCTTGCCTATATTCTTTTTATTCTATGAGAATTTTTTTTTGAAATTTGTAATATTTATTTCTTCTTCCTCTTTTCTCCTTGTTAGTTAATCTTTTAACTCGTGCGCCCATGCACTATCTGTCTTTGCACTTAATAATAACATAAAATGTATTTTGAAGATTTTTTAAAATCAATTATCTCTCTTCCTAATTATTTTAACTTATCTTCTGCCCCTTTTTGCAATCTATACACAATTGCTATAGAACTTTTTTTAAATTTATTTTCTGGGTATAAAAAATGAAAGATACAAAATGTAAGTACGTGGATGTAAAAGCACATATAGATATTATTGTTAGTATATACCTGAATAACTTGTATGTGCATTAATATTGAAGTGTATATACATGCACATGTAATATTAATATAACATGTTCTAAAGTATATATGTAACTGAAAAAATCTGTTAGATTTCTTAATCTGTACATTAATGTTGTAGTTCAGATTTATGTTGAAAATAATTATAAACAAGCAATCATGCATAGCTTAATGACTTGATTTTGAAATACTTCTTTTCTTTCTTAAAAAATAAATAAATACAAGAGATGTGTTTATCAGAAACACAATGCCCCCTATTGCGCCGCTTTGAAATAAAATTTCAATATATCATTTGGCAGGTTTAGAAATTATCTACCTTTTAAAGCTTCTTTCTTCCCTTGGATTGTATTTTTTTTACTTTTGACCTTGAAGGCTGATCTTGACCTTTCACCACTCAAAATATGCAGCTTCATAAGATACACATGCATGCCAAATATCAAGTTGCTATCTTCAATACATTTGTATTGCAAAAGTTATGGTAGGATATTTTTCCTAATTTATTGTATGCCTTTTAACTATAATGACATGGGAAGATTAATAAAACAAATTGTACAGACATTGGATATGAAATATTATGGACTAAACAACGAAACAAAGCCAATTATTGTAATGGTATAAATCAATTTTATAATGGTCTGAAAAGTTTTGCAAGTCACTTAATTTTTGCATTATTGTTTGAAGGTTTGGGGACCTGAAAGAACATAATTATCAAGTGTATTTATTACTGGAGTCAATTGTATTCCTTTTCAAGCTTAATCATGTGTTTCACTTAAAAGCCTACCTGTATATAAATACATTTGAGCCCACTGTGAAAAGGGGGCCTAATGCATGCGTCTTTAGTATCGACCCAGATTAGCCTGTGTGATCCACACAGGCTAATCAGGGATAACACTTTCTGCCTAAACTTGATTATTGCTAAGAAGAGACTTGATTGAAGCAAAAACTAAAAGCGGAAAGGATCGTCCCTGATTAGCCTGTGCAGACTGCACAGAGCATGGCTTATTACGATTTTTTATAGCCATTTTACAACATGGGTAATGTATACAATGCTAGTGTTCTGATTGGATATAAATGCAATATTTAACTCCACCTTCAAGGCAGAGAAAAGTACTGACTGATAGCAGCTTATGTACCATAACACATACTTAAACGTAGACAAAGTCCATTTCTGTTTTCTTTATGTTTTATTTCTGCTTATTAACACAACACAATGTTTTCAAAATGTTTGTCAAATACAAGATACATGCGAAGCCCGCAACGGGTCCCGCCCGCGACAGCAAGCAATAATACGTCTGCTATATTCGACTTCCCAAGCAAGGCTGTTCTATCAATAGAGATATAAACAAGGAAAGCTTTGATCATTGTTTTGTTTCAATTCTGTTTGGCCGTGTAAAGTCACGTGTCTACCTGTACAATTCTGATTGGCCGTTTATTGAGTCACGTGTCTGCAACATAAATATGAGGTATGCAACGGACACATAACAAATACATACGGAAATGACCGAAGATTGACACATAAGGTAAGCAAATATTTGTGGCCGGATTTGATAGCCCGAGGCTATAGAAATGTTGATTCAGGTGGCCGCCTATCCAAGAATGTATGAAACCTGGTACAAATTTCGATTATTATATCAACTCAATAATGCCCCAAATGTGCGTTTTGTGTGCGTAATGTTACACTTAGGGATAACCGTGTTCAAACTTTCAACGAGTTTTGCTTTTATCTTAAGATCTGCAACACAATTATAAGCAGAGGACATAAATTTATGCTGGTTAAGAGATCAGCCCTTACATTAAGATGGTTTGCTGCTGTGTTAAATGATGGTAAAGTTCTTAAAAGACTGCGAAGCGGACTTCTCCTTCATGTTATTTATTAAAGGAAGCTAATAAGTTCCAAGCGTAATTTTTTACATCTTACATGCTGGATTAAATTGTACCGGGATGTCTGTGATTTGAAAACCACCTCAGGGGAGGAAAATGTGCCACCCCCTGACATGGTTCAATTACACTCTTCATTTGTACATGAATCTGTAAAGTTAATACCTATTTGTAAAATAATATTCACATTGAAAAGAAGAAAATCAGCTGAAAGGAGGTGAAAAAATCACACTCCTGATTGTAAAATAAGCAACACCGAAGGAAGGCCCAGGAAGCTTTTTGTCAAAAATCCTGTTATGGATTAATAGAATCAATGTTATAGGCTGCTTATTTTTATATAAAATGTCAAAATACTTTAAGAATAACATGAGCAAGAGTTTCGTTTTTTCCATTAAAATACTATTCTTAGAACAATCACATGCACAAAGTAACAAATGTTAGCAACGAACCAGAAGGGCTGATATTTTGTGAACCATTGAACATGATACATATTACTATAGGGAGCTAAGTCTAGCCAGTATTTTGTCAAAATATTGCCTATTTAAATGCAGTTTTTGTTGTTAATTCAAGAATAAAACAGATGGACATGCTAAACTGAGCAGGTGCGCGTGACGCTAGCCATCAAAATTTAAGTATACTTAAGAGTACCCAGGGTACATTTAAGTCTGTATGACTAGATAACAAAAACAGAACTGTTTTCACGAAAACAGTAACATTTACCGAAAACAGTTTTTAAATATATGAAAACATTGAATATGAAGACGAAATCATTGCTTTTTACTATGTCTGGATCGAAAAAGAATAGAAATTAAAAGATATGCTAATAAATATGTTAAAACGTTTTAATCAAAATTATTTTAAAATAAAAATTAACGGCATTCAGTGTTTCATATTGGAAAACAGTAAAATGTACATCCGAAAACACTGAACACTTCGAAAAAAGTGTGTATTCAATACGTCAGTAAGAAATAGATATAGATAATACATAAACAATTCTATTTTATTAATTTGTATATAAGTCCTTTATTCCAAGAACCCTAATTCAAACTATGACACAAATAAATATATCCGAAAACAGTTACTGAAAACAGCGTAACAAATGAGTGTCATAATTGATCAATATAATATATAAGCTTGAAAATATGCAATGTCTTTCAGGTATGCCATACCTGGAGTCATTTTAAATGCCAGAGTATTCGGAAATCTCTTGAGAACATAAATAATTAATATACAACCATAGCATCATTTAAATGCGTACAGTACTGGAGCAAACATTCATTAAAATCATAGTTTAACGCAACTATAACGACCTAGCATTTCTACGAGTTAAAGAAGTGTTTTCTTGTAGTTTATGTTGGCAAGCAGCCGTTCGTGGTCATTTTTCGTCACGAGGCAACCTTTCTCAACAAAATGGAACATAGTTTAAGAAAATCGACCGCCATTTAGGCACTTAATGGCTTAAACATGTTGATGTAGGTGATTTTCCTTTGTCAAGAGATACCTACCTTGTATGTATAAATTATATCAGATTTTTTTTGTCAAAATGATGAAAAATGTTGTTATATGACATATTGGTTGTGTTAAAGTGACTTGGCCAATGGGTAATACACGTGTTGGTTTAATTATAAATTTAAGTATTACAAAAGTTTAGAGATTTTTTCGATTTTGATTAGTTCTTTTCTACGAAGGAACAGTTGAAAAATACACAAAAAAGTTACGCAAACTGCACCGACCAGTTTCCCCAATGACAGTTCTAGCTTGGTTGGGAACCACGGCCGCTGTAGTAGTGATAGGCGCGACCGTGGTAGTTGCAGGTATAGTTGCGTTAGTAACGTTTGCTGGTGGTTCTGTTGTTGTCGCTGCAAAAACTATAGATACATGGAAAAGGAAACAAAAAATCTCAAAAAACATTATTCTGTCAGACATGTACCGACATTGTTTCATTTTGGCCGCCATGATGTACACAAACAATGAATCATGGGAAATCAAAAGGTTACATTATACTGGTATCGGGTCCGTTCGCCCTAGTTACACGTTCGCCCTGGGTCCGTTCGCCCTGGGTCCGTTCGCCCTATATTATCATGTGCATATCGGGGTATGAACAGTTGATTGTACACACATATAAGCAAGTTTGAACGTTAAGTTTTCATTAATTAATATAGTAAGCAATTAGTGAAAATAACTGGCCTTTGTTACAAACACGCTTACGAGTTAAAGAGCGCCGTTTTGATTTTTCACACATGTAAGCAAGTTTGTACCTTAGATTTCATCATTAATTAATATAATAAGCAATTAGGGAATATTACTGGCCTTTGTTACAAATACGCTTGCAAGTTAAAGAGCGCCGTCTTTTATATTTCGGTAACACATTTTTGTTTGATATGTTCGGAATAACCTAACTGTGAATTATCACAGTATATAAAATGGAGCTCAAATGTCTGGTTCTATTATTTCAAAAATGGATAATGTGTTGTGCATTTCGTGCAATTTGGAGGTACGACCAAGACAACATGCGATTACATGCGACGTTTGTGAACGGTGGTAGCATCGGCTATGTGGAACTGGTTAGTTTAATTTAATTTGTCAATTGCATATAATAAAAACATATCGTACGTACTTTTTCTATATATTTTAATGTTCCTTGAGGATTTCATTATTTCCATCTAATGTAACTGGTAACGGGATCTTCATTTACGTACGATAAATTATTTAGTTCTTAATAATTAATCATTCTGTCCATTACGGTCTTAGTGAATGTTGTCTCTATCGTATTTCATTTTCAATTAGCATTAAATGCTACCATTCTTCGACTTATGCGAATTAGCGTTAAGCGCTAATATCCTTTGATCCATAATAGATGTAATTATCTAGATGTATATCTTAAATTTATAAATTATTTGTACATTAATATGTGTAATATAGTCATTAAGATTATGAGAATTTGAGTGTAACTTCTTGCGTTGTTTATGGTTCTTTCATTCAGCAATATATAACCACCGTCTGTCGTTTGGAACGTGAATGATATATAAATAATTTACGTTTTTAAATAACTAATTCAATATTGTTGTTTGTTTTTGAAGGAATTTCGAATGAGGCCTATCGTCAGGCCCAACGGAATGATGGGTTGCATTTCATATGCAGACAGTGTGAGGAAAGACACTGGCCGGAAACCACAGACACCGATGCGGATGAAGATGAAACAGCTCTCACCAACACCGTCGCCGCTGATCTCGAGCCGTTGGACAACTCGACATCTATAAATGAATCATCTGCCGCCGCTGATCTAGAACCAGAACCGTTGGATGGGACATTCAACATAACGCGACGTGACAATATCGACGTGACAATGGAACCGACAGAGACAGCACTTGCAGAGCCTGAATTGCCGGACACAGTGACAGAAGAAGTTCCTATAACTTTCACCATGCTTGAGAACGGCAGTAAAAGAGGCGGCCGATTGCTGGTGTCTAGCACAATGTAAATGTGTTGCATAATGTGTTCATTGTATTATACTATATTCTGTATTGTTGTTCTGTTCACTGTATTTGTTTCATGTACATATGTATTGATTAATGTAAAGGTGTAACGTAAAGTTTTCATTAATTAATATAATGTAAATGTGTTGCATAATGTGTTCATTGTATTATACTATATTCTGTATTGTTGTTCTGTTCACTGTATTTTTTTCATGTACATATGTATTGATTAATGTAAAGGTGTAACATCAAGTTTTCAATATTTAATATAATAAACAATAAGAGAAAATTACTGGCATTCGACGGCTTTGTTACAAACACCCTTACACGTTAAAGAGCGCCTTCTTGTTTTTTCACACATGTAGGCAAGTTTGTAGCTTAAATTGTCATTTATATATTAAAATGTTAAAAAGATAACAATTTTCGTTATATTTATTGCTTCCCTGCTTTGATAATAAAATTTAGGGCGAACGAACCCAGGGCGAACAGGTTTTAGGGCGAACAGGATTTAGGGCGAACAGAAATTAGGGCGAACGGACCCGGATTCCATTATACTCAACAATTGGGTACACTCTGGATCAGCAGACGATTTACCGCTTAAATATGCGGAGAACTTCGAGATAGCCGATGTATCACGATTGTAATTGGGCAATGTTCTCTTTAAATAAATCAACATATTTTACCGAAAGACCTATAGTATACATGTATTCTATAGGTCTTTGCTTTACCACAAAGCATGTTTAATTTTCGGACAGTTGATTTATGTTGAGACGTAGGCACATTAATTAAGCGTTCTGGTTTGATGTCTGTTGAGATATAAAGCATTGGTGCTGACTTCTAATTCGCCGATTGTTCAAAATAAGAAACTATATTAAAACATTTCTCGGGGGGGGGGGGGGGGTGATACATTCCACTAGAAAATGAAATCTACCGTCATTTTGATGTGAGCGGAGGGCTTTTCGCCCTGTGCATTACATACGTCGTGTATTTTTAAGTATACTATAATTTATACCGGATAAAAAAATACACTGTGAGCCATCCGACTATACTTCATGGTACATTTTAGTATATAGTCCGAAACCCGGATACTTCGTAGCCAATGACATATCAATATAGATGTAAATTGAATGGTCTTTGTTCGTAGCACATATACTACCGTAACGAATTTTGAAAATAGGTAAGAAACCATTGCCTATTGACCATGCCAACATTGCTGTTGGTATACTTAACAAGTTGTTTTTGCCGTTATTATTCGGCAGAATATGAGATTGATATAATTTGCATGTATTAATTAAAAATACATCTTTATATTATACAAGTTTTAACGAACTCAACAGGTTTCTCAACGTGCTGGGGAAACCGTGCTAGGTTTCGGGTCGACGGCTTGTGGGGTGAAAGCGACGCAGCGCGCGGGGGACGAGAAGAATGTTTTTTTTAAATGTCAGCACTACCTATGCCGAGAAACCTTTTCCCTTAAATGACAACCAGGCATGACTGGTCTTTTTATTTTCTACCAGTGCACATCAAGGCCTCATTGGCTACCGTACACTCGTATATTTGGATTAAAATTATTTCGTTTGCGAATACCCGAGCAGCCGAGGTAAATTTCACCTTTGGCTTAAACTTAAATATTTTTCCTTGAAAGGTCTAATGGGCAAGTCTGCACATGGTGTAGTCGTGAAGACTAAGCGATGATCTGTAAATAAACATCTGAATTACATATACACTTTAAAGGAGCACTATGTACCTTTTTGAACGCGTTATCGCTATAAATGCCCTTTATGGTAATAGATAATCCACTGATAATATATAGCATGGCACACTCTTATATATACGTTGAATTTCTTATTTCATCTTTGTAATCATGTGTGGAGTTTGTGTGAATCCTGATTAAAATAATGAGATATTGTAAATAAATGTCATTTCACTCCTTTTTAAATCTCACCATTGTAGATGATTACAAGTACATGTACATTAAATTGGTATTTGCATATTTTAACCGTTCAATATCATTCGTTCAACAGTCGAACTTATGTCCTGTGAATGTAAGTCATATTAAAAACGGTCAAAGAGCGAACAACTGCAATGCCTACAGCGTTTGATTCACATTTGTAAAAATTGAATACATTTGTTTATAATGTGGTCATACCTAGATTTAGAATGTATGGTACAAGGTAGACATATGTTAAACTATCATGTTATTAACTGAAGAGTGTGACGGAAGACAGCGCAAAACAGCAGAACTCGGGAATACCGGTTGAGGTGTCACGTAGGTCTTTTTTATGATGTAAGCCTCTTTTTGAAGGATACGATTTGATATAATATGAGTATTGTTTGTGATAAAGAGTGTTCTTTTGTTTCGATTTACGCAAGAAATTTGCATTGGGTAGGTACATATTCTTGTAATGAGTTTACCACATATTGCTTGATAACTTCGTTGATTTAGTACATGTATTTTTTATTTACACTTAATTTCTGCAACTAAGTTCACCAAGACATTAGCACATTTATGCACATTTATGCATTTTGTTAATAAATGTTGTCATTTAATGTAAGCACTACGTATATATGTAAAACCGTAAGAGGCAATCGAAAAAGTTTTATTTCTGAGTTTAGGTCGGATTCTGTATATCTGCCTTTTTGTTCGCGGATATGTTAGATGAAAAAATAGATATTTACAAGATTTTTTATGCTTAGGCATAACCCTTCAGGTATCAGTGCTTTGCAATGGTATCATTTTCTGTTAACTCAATTATAAATATTTAGATGAAATGTGCTCGAACAGCTCGCTAGAACAACTAAGGTTAGTAGTCGTGTTTCGAAAATTGGTATGCTGGGTACTACCGTTCACTAAACCACACTCAACCCGCATCCGCTCCGAGAAAGAGTCTGCCTTATGAAAATAGTCTACTGCGTGTTACGGTATACTATCGTAGTACAGCTCGCCTTAAATGTCACAGGGGCAGGTCAGCCAATAGGCCCTTTTCACTTTAAGCCAAAATTGGTAAGATTGCGAAGTCACGTGACTCACAGGATTCCAAAACGAGGCTGAACGTGTATCCATTGCTAAAAGTGCCATGCAACGCCGCATCTGATTTTATCAATCAATCATTCTTTATTGAAATTCGGCGACGTAATAATATTGTCAACACAATATGAACTGTCAGAATAAGCAGTAATATGTAATTCCCGTTATAGTGTTTATGCAAGAAATAAATGTTCTTGATTACAGTATATTTTTTATTTAATTGTTTGCACACAGTTTGACACTCTTCGCTTAATCAATGTGTTAACTAATAATCTTGTTTATTGATAGATCTGTGGTTTTATTGCCCATGTGTTCAGCACAAACCCATTATCTCGTTGTGATCAGATACTGTGCCGTCAATTGTAATTAATGTGTTCAGTAAGTACAGATTTTCCATTGACATGATGGTTAAAAAGGATGAAATCATTTTAAGAAGACATACCGTATCAATTGAAAATGTCAGACAATATTTCTCTCTTGTTCGATTATCTCTATTATAAGTAATTGCCGTTCAGTTTTTATGTCTCATACTATATGAACTTTGCTCTGAGAAAACGAGGTTCAATGAATGTGCAAAAAATATCGTCCCGGGTTAGCCTGTGAAGTTCACATAGGCGTCTCTGGTATAAAACTTGACGCATATGCATAAAGCCTCGTTTTGTCAGAGAGATGCTCATATCTATGTTCACCCGTAGATCTCAATATGCCGTTTTTCAGTTGTTCGCTTGCGAACAAATAAGGTTAGTTTATACCACGCGTTTTAAGTCAGTTCGCTCTTTCCTACCCTAAACCTGATAACTGCCGCATCTGCCGCGCGAGAGAGTGTTGCATAATTTATGTAAGAGGTTTGAGTTCTTCAACTATATTCATTCACAAATGGAAACATAATGTGAATATCGTGTTAAATGGAATATTTTTCAACGGAGCGTATATAGAAAAAAATCAATTAACAATATTTGTATTATACGTATCGCGGAAGAGAATGTTTATGAATGATTAAAATAGTCCACCATCTGCTGCGTCTAAATAGTATTTTTGCTCAGCACAGGTCATTCATAATCTGAGGCTATTAATAGATGCGGGGAAATAAAAATACTGCTGATAAGCAAGTATAGTGGGACTGTTGCGTAACCTCGTTTATAGTGCATGCTACTACAGCGGGATTAAATTTTATATGTCTGGGAAACGTTCGTTTGTTCTCAACAGATAGCGGCAATTTTTGTATTCACGGGTGCTTACAACGCAATAGCAGAAGGTTAAGTTTGTTTATATTCACAGTTCTCAATTTATAAAACATTGAACATGAGTTCACCAATAACTTCAGTTATACTATAGACAACAACACAATACTTTATAAGCGCAAAAACCGAATATAAAAAACAACTAAATATAACAAGAAATATCTTTTAAAAAGGTAGTCGGCGTAAATGCTGATTTTAAAATAAAGTTTGACATTTACGTTTCTTAATAATTAAAAATTAACAACTAAAGTTTAACTATTGTGTTTATTTCAGTTGCAAGTCGCATACCGGTATTCACCGCACGAAATGTTTGTTATCACTGTCAAACCACACATTCGTGTAAAAAGATAACAATTACGCTACGGGAGTGCACATCATATGTGTCCTCACATGCCTTAAAATTATGAGTGTATTTCTTCAGCAT
Organism: Dreissena polymorpha; assembly: GCF_020536995.1. NCBI lineage: Eukaryota > Metazoa > Mollusca > Bivalvia > Myida > Dreissenidae > Dreissena > Dreissena polymorpha. The sequence goes on along the minus strand of NC_068355.1, from coordinate 68,391,376 downwards.
CGAAATATTTCGTATGTTTATATTTTATTTACACGCAGTTTTCTTTCGACACATTTAAATCACACTTTCAAAGCCGCGTCATGCGAAAATGGGTCCTATGCGTTTCGGCCAGCGTATCTTAAGCCCAACCGGTGCATTTGCGCAGTCTGGTCAGAGGCTATGCTGTTCGCTATAAAATCACTCAATGTGTTATGGTCTCATTATGTATCTTCTAACCAGGCTGTTGATGAGCGCATATGGAAAAAGACCCATTTTGGCATGACGATATTAAAAATCTCATTGCAAATGGTAAATTTTAGCACAATGCTCTTCGATACATAATTGAAGTCAAAACAGCAAACTGGTAAATAAGGGCAGCCCATCAAGGCGTTCATGAACGATTTCCAGACGTGCCGACAGTACGGTACACATTTGGGGTTGGATAATTAAATATATAATGTGTTCATTACTTATAGCAGTCTTTAAATGGATATCCAACCTGGTATTTATAATACTTGTTTTTTTCTTCATGTGCCATGTACATAGTAGATTGGTTAATCTTAAAAACACCAAGATACAGCATTTTTGAAGATATGTTCTTCTTCTGTTACAAAATCAAGCGGTGACATGTCTGCATCTTTCAGTTCGTCTGTCATGGTGTGCTGAACCGAGTTTGATTAAATAAAGACTAATAAAAAGCATGGAATTCCTTTGGAAATAGATGTGTTCATTTACTCAGTTTATGTTATATGGAATTATCCAAAGTTGTTGATTTTATGTATTCTTTACATAAACGTATTTGCTACACACGTTTTTGCACGTTTCTCAGATTGCACTTAGTCGAATCATTCACAGATTTTTCGTACAAATATTCTGCCTATGTTGCCGTTTATCGCATCCAAAATGTTGTCTTACTGGTTATGTACCAATATATTCCACTTAGTTTACCAATTATCTTCAAATGTAACTCTTTTCCATGCATGTTATTTATTATCAATTGCATTTAATGTAGTGTAATAAAAAATCAAATTCGTCGGGTCTTTGTGTTAAAGGTAGTGCACGTTATGTTTTTTCGCATGCTGAATTACACAGTTCTTTCAGATGTATTAAAGGGATCTTTTCACGCTTTGGTAAATTGACAAAATTGAAAAAAGTTGTTTCAGATTCGTAAGTTTTCGTTTTAGTTATGATATTTGTGAGGAAACAATAATACTGAACATTAACCATGCTCTATTATAGCCATTATATGCATCTTTTGACGATTTTAAAACCTAAAAATTATAAAGCGTTGCAACGCGAAACGATTGAATAATTTGGAGAGTTCTGTTTTTGTCGTTAAATTTTGTGAAACTACGAAGATTGCTTATATAAGGTATAAAATACGTCATGAATATGTACTCGGCGGAATAGCTCAGTAGGCTAGAGCGTTTTTACTTCAGGACTCTAGCAGGACTCCAGGGGTCACTGGTTCGAAACCTGCTCTGGGCAATGTTCTTTTCCTTTTTTTATTTTTTTTCTTGATTTTTTACTGGAGCTTTTATGATCCAATGTTTCCATTTATCAATATAAAGCATTTAATGAATAAGTTAAAAAAATGACAAAATCTGTGAAAAGGCCCCTTTAAATGTATTGTCGAACGATTTCCGTTTTGATGTACGCAAAACACAGAGAAGCTCCTGTTATTTGAATCACAATAAACTAAAACGGTAAGGATGGTGATAAAAATCAGCCGGAGGTGGAAATACGGGCCAGTTGCTTAACATTAGCTCATAATGAACACAATCCATAAGTGTATTTCCAGTTCTTGTAAAAAAAACTTTACCACAATCAATTATTAAGTATTGTATTGGTTTAAAAAATAGATTTAATTGTAAAATAAATTGATCCTGTCTATGATAATCAGTCGAGAGGGACAGCAGGGCAAACAACCAAAAGATAAGAGCCATGCTTTCCCTCAAGTTTCCCCTTGTTTTGACACAAAGAATATCGTACACAAGTTATACAATACTGTCATATCGAACAAACATTCATACAATACTTCTATAAGTAATATAAATTTTATGTATGTATAATTATTTTAAAAAGAGCAATTAAAAAAAACAACAAAAAATCAAAAGATAATATATATTACTATTAAAGCAACCATGATCAAACTAGTACATTTTACTATAACTTCTGTTGTAAGAAAAATAAACAAATACATGAACAAGCTTGATATAGCTAGTATATTGAGTGTTTTTGCATAAAAATGCTAATGATCGCATCATCATCTGTGTTTGAAAAACAGACGAAAAGTAAGAATAGGTTTTTATATTTCAATAGCGAATGTTCTTTATAGTTTTCATACATTCTTTCCAATAGATTTGTAATGTTAAATATAGTTACAGTCTTGTGCCTTTATTTTATGAGCTTTTTTATTTCAATAATCATTAATTAAATGTTAGTACATGTTGCATCAAATATCTTATGAACACAGTTGTGTTCAAAACTGTAAATAAATAGGAACTATCGGTCCTTAAATCAATTAACCCAGCTTCACTTTGTGCATGTCATATTAATATCACATTTGTCATTGATGTTTTGCCCGGGGTTATGTAATTGTAAAGTAGTATAATTTCCGTGATCTACTTCCGTGAGCTATCTATATGTTTAAGTATAATAGTGTATTGAGTCCAGAAGTTTGTACATCACAAAAATGACAGGAAAAAAAGAGGCACATACAAAGGGGTAAATACAATATTTTGTCATTATAAAATATGTTACAAAATGTACAACTGTTCTATTTAATAATATATTTAAATAGCAGAAATAAGTGCACGTTCTTTATGAAAATTTATTTAATCTAATGAATCATTTTGTTGAAAATATTTTGATTTAAAGATTTATTATTACATTTTGCAGAGTTTTTGATGCATATTTATATTACTTGTTCACAGTTATGTAAAAATACGACTCTCAAAATTATTTTCCTAGATGAAATGTATACGTTATGTTTAAATAAGTGAAATAAATTTAAAACCGCTAAATACAAATGTTAAAATATTGGTTCATTAAATGGAAATTCATCTTTCAAATTGGTAAAAGAAACAAATTAACGCTTTTCATGAAGGAATTGGTTAAAAATCGCTTAGTACCATGCTTAAAGGGGCCTTTTCACAGATTTTGGCATTTTTTAACTTATTCATTAAATGCTTTATATCGATAAATGTAAACATTGGATCGTAAAAGCTCCAGTAAAAAATCAAGAATAAAATTAAAAAAAGGAAAAGAACATTGCCCGGACCAGGTTTCGAACCAGTGACCCCTGGAGTCCTGCCAGAGTCCTGAAGTAAAAACGCTTTAGCCTACTGAGCTATTCCGCCGAATACACATGCTGAGCGTATTTTAAACCTTATGTAAGCAATCTTCGTAGTTTCACAAAATTTAACGACAAAAACAGAACTCACCAAATTATTCAATCGTTTCGCGTTGCAACGCTTTATAATTTTTAGGTTTTAAAATCGTCAAAAGATGCATATAATGGCTCTATTAGACCATGGTAAATGTTCAGTATTACTGTTTCCTCACAAATATCATAACTAAAACGAAAATTTGCAAATCTGAAACAACTTTTTTCAATTTTGTCAATTTACCAAAGCGTGAAAAGATCCCTTTAAAGCCTCTATAACGCTCAAAATCAACGAAAATTAAAATCGATATTCCGTCCAATCCAACAAATTTTATTTTTATTTTATGCTTATTTCACCGTTTATTTACATTGTAAAAGAGTTTAACTGGATAATTTCGCTGGATTTATGACTTCACTTCGTCGGAAAAATGACGTCATTTCACAGCAAAACAGTGAAAAATATCGATATTTTTCACTGTTATTTTTCACTGCCTAAAACAATGAAATACCCGTTTTATTTCACTGATAGTTCTCTATAAACCACCGGAAAGCATAAAATAAAATTAGCCCCACAAAATGACTGCTGAAGTGAATTTAGATAAAGTAATTATGACCTTATTTCAAGCAAAATTGTTAACATTTTCAGTGCGACAGACGTACCAAAGTCTTTACAGAAACCGAAAGTGAGTTTTGGTCTCCGATTTTCCGACATTTGGCAAAATCCGGAGCTTGTATTAACCAACATGGCGACCTCCTGGTGGTCAAAAGCCGGTTCGGTTATCCCCGAGTTTGTTTTGGGAAAATTTCCTTTCGTTCAGATGATCACGCTACTAATGCTGCTCGCCGAGAGGGCATTGAAGATGGAGAAGTATGTTGTTGTTTAACCTGGACCTTTATTTTGCCATTTGGGTGTGGTATATCGCTTGAAACCTCTGTGTTTGCATCGCCCCGCCCACTTTTTTGTACACAATTCACAGTCATGATCTCGTCAATTAACCTGTGATAAATAACTTAATTATTAAGATCGTGTGCGTATGTTGTGTAAAATAGTTTTCTGTTGTATGCTCATAAATCGAATGTTTTGTCTCGAAATTTATTTAAGTTAAAACAAAATACATAATTTAATATTATTATATATATTATGCAGTCGTCCCTAAATGCACAAAACAGTGTTTTTACCAACTTTTAACCTATAAATATGTTTCTTCTTGTTTAACACTATCACACTTTTATCTTCACCTCACTTTCATGCTTTGAAGTTTCCCTTTCAATGCTTTTAAAACCCTTTTATCTTGCACTGACACGCACCTGCCAGTAATACCCGCGAGGGGAGTCCGACAGTATTGAAAGATAGATAGATAAATATTTTAGTTTAAAAATCATTTTTGTTTATTTTGAACATTTATGCATGATACCCCATTATTTGAAGCTCTGGTTTTTAAGCACCAAATTATTATTGCAATAATAGTCACCACAAAGCAATAACTTATAAAGTTATTTTCATTCTGACGACGAACAAATTGGTTACTAGTACAATCACCACACAGAGTTATTGTTCCATGCTCTCACCTACAATCTCTGCCATCTCTAGAAAATCCTACCAGATTTGGCAGGACATTTTTTGTCTTGTTTAAGCATTATATTATGAAAAGTAGTATTAGTTTTTTTTTGTTTTTTTTTTAAATAGTGTATATGTTTATGGGCATATAAAAAAAACACTAAATTAAATAAAAGTAAAAATAACAACGGGAAAACTATTGTAACAAGTCTTGGCTATCATCATGTCGTTGGTTATGAAGGCAGGGATTTGATCCTGCTGTGCTGGTTCCAGTCAAATCTCTGCGCGGAGGTTAGATATCATAGTGATATAATTGGTTATATATTATTTGGGAACTAATAAAATCAAGCTAGAAAAATCGTAGCCCTAATGGTAATTGAATTGAAACCTCCTGAGCCTTAGATAGACTCAATACCAAGTCCCTTGGAAAGCTACCTTATTAAGAAGATCAAATGTGCTTCTTACACCTCTGCTGTCCTTTCAATTATTAATTTCTTCATCTACCACAAAGTTCCTTCTTTACTTTCATCCTTCTTTGTTTTTATCATGATGTGTGCCAATGTAGCCCAGTTACAAAACATCCCAAGCTGCTTAAAGAATAGAACAAGGTGCTACCAAGTTCAATTGCATTTGATAAAAAAAGAGCCAAGTTCTGAGGAAACTGGGCTTAATGGTGTCGTCCCAGATTAGCCTGTGCAGTTTGCAGAGGCTAATCAGGGACGACACTTTCCGCTTTTATGGTATTTTTAGTTTCAAGGAAGTCCCTCCTTACCGAAAATCAAGTTAAGGCAGAAAGTGTCGTTCCTAATTAGCCTGTGCGGAAGTCACAGGCAATACTGGGATGAAACTTTACGCACATGCATAAAGCCCAGTTTTCTCAGAACAAGGCTATATCTGTTATTTTAAAATTTATTATTGCATGCATCATGATGTTATTATTAATGTACGATTTCTTCAGATACCCTCCAATGCATCCTTACATCATCTACGCAGTGTGTGGCCTATGTCTCCTGTCTGGGATGATGATGTCAGCAAAGATTAGAGTGAAATATGCATCTTTGTTGTATTGCCTTGTGCTCATCTACCTGTCTGCTAATGCTTACTTCAACACACAGTTCAACTACTCAAGACATGTGCGAGTAAGTGACTGTTAAGTGTTTATTTAATACTGTTTTAATATTTAAGGTCGCAGTGTAGGGAATGATAATTATGAGGTGTGCTTTTGTACTGTTCTTGTAGCTTTTAAATTATGTTTTTCAAAATAATTTAAAGCATGAAGTCATACCCAAGAAATACTGCAAAATAATTTGTATCCATTTTCATGAAAATTTTACGGTTAAAAAAAGACAGTTTGTGGAAAAATGGATTCGTGGATTTCTGATTTGTTTAAAAAAATGAACAAATTAGAATTTGCATCAGTCTTCAAGTTGTAATTGTTAATAAGATGTATCCATGTAATAACGGATGCAAGTTCTTTTTATGAAATGCCAATTAAATAGTTATTTTATTGTTAAATCAAAACACCCTATTGTTATAAATCAATATGTTTTAGTTCTCTTTACTAAATTCACATATACTCTTTTTATGAGGTGACACTTATGTGGTCATGTGTTGTCTTTGATCTACTGCATGGTAGCTGATAAAAATATAATATTTCTGAAAGCACAATACACACCGGGCATAACGAGTGTTGACAATTGGCGCTCAACCTTACATATCAACCTAAATGCAGTTACAGGTATTGATACAGCTGTATTGTATTTGCGTTCGGTGGGATTGTCAAGTGTAAGCCCAGTATGTAGTGTAACCCACTTTTATTTGGATTGAAATACACTCAGTGTAAGGATTCAGTTGGATGATATGAGCTGCAATTTTTGAAAAGGGGGTTTAACCCTTTGCATGCTGGGAAATTTGTCGTCTGCTTAAATGTTGTCTGCAGAATTTCTAAAATTAGCATTTTCTTCTATTTTTTTCAAAGAATACTATCAGAATAGCAAACAGTTTGGATCCTGATGAGACGCCACGTTCTGTGGCGTCTCATCTGGATCCAAACTGTTTGCAAAGGCCTTTAAAATTCGGTTCCCGCACTGAAAGGTTTAATGCAGTCTGCACAGGTTCATTAGGGACAGCACTTTCTGCCTAAACTGAATTTTTGCTAAAAAGAGACTTTCTTAAAGCAAAAAATATTATACAAGCGGAAAGTGTTTTTAGTGACACTTTATGCACATGCATTAAACCCCTTTTTCACTGAGCACCGCCCATATCTATTATGTCAATAGTAAATTGGTCATTGGAAATAATTGTTCGCGTGATCATAAATTTGTGGATTGGTTTACCAACAAATACCACAAACATTTGTTTCACACTCATAAAAATGACTCTGCAGTAGTTTAGCTGTTAATATCTACCATGCGTTAAGAAAGTTGTAATTATGCAAGATAAAGTACTTCTGGTCTTTTAGTCACAGCTGAACACTGCACTTTGACCACTGAGGAATACTTTGTGAACTTATTATATATTTAATACAACTATTGTATCAAGTACCAGTTGCTCTTAATCTTGATGTGGTGTTACATCAAATTATTTTGATGAGATTTTTGATGCTACTCATATACAGTAATACCAGTATATAAATGAGCTGTAACTGTTTCTATGATTAATTTCAGAACCGAATAAGTAGTCGACATCTAGGATGTCTTGGAATATTCATCTTGTATGCCTTCATAAAAAGTGACAGAACATCCGCCCTGATGCAACGCATTGGAGAACTCTGTATTGCTGTCTACCTCTGTGCTCAGGCCTACTTGTTCAATGAAAGCTACGAAGACAAGAAAGCCATTATGGACTTGATACCAGGAGGGAACTATGCTCGTTACGCCCTCACACTTGTTTTTGCCTGCGCTGGTTTGTGCTTCATTTCAGGATATTTTCTCAAAGACATTTCTCTGGCAGTAACTTTTGTGCTTATTGTCTTTATGGTTCTTGTTGACATAAAGTTTTCGTTCTGGACCTACAGGGGCATGTCTTATTGGAACCAGGCACGTTTGTTGGCTGATAATGTGAACTTATTGTTTGGGTTTTTCCTCTGTGCGAACCACTATGAGAACTTGAGCAAGGACGCTCGTGATGCTGTCGAACAGGCTCATGAAGAAGAGGAGGAGAGGGAAAAGCAGGATTAATTATGGTCTAAGAAAATCCCTGTTAAATGTTGTATGTAATGGGCACCTATTAAATTTGCTGAAAATGAGAGAAAAACTGATTCTGTCAGGTATTCTTTACTCTCATGAGAGAAAATCTTAACATAATTTGTGCTCAATTGACAAATTAAGATCAAATTCTTTATTTGAAATCCTTTGTTTGTAACTAACAGTTACAAATTAATCATTTCAGTAAGATGAGCCTGATCAAAACAATTCAGTAAAGAAATACCTGAACATGTAGCCAAAATGACTGTAGATTTTATGAATTTGAGGATTTTACTTTTTATGTCTTAAGGGGATTTTTGAATACAGGTCTTTTAGGATTTTGTAATAAGGTAAAAAAAGTATCAATTATTAAAAGTTGTATGTGATAGTCATACTTTTCGTAGTTGAACAACTGATTTTAAATTATAAAAATGTTGCAGGAACATCATTTTACCCTATGTGATACTTGCAAACTAAAAAATTTAATAATTTTGATAGTTATTATTAATAAGAAATTCTGCAATATTTGATAGTTATCAACTGGAAATTTTACCTGTTATCACATGATTTTGATAATGATGATACAATTTATCATCATTATCAAAATTATGTGGTAACGGGTAAAACCGTTTATCATAAATGGTGAATATTAATCAGGTTTAAATGGATTCAATGCATTCTTTTATTTCAAAAAGATTTTTCATTATAATTTTCTTTATATCATTACACATAAAGAACAATCAACATTCCATTAAAATAAGAAATCCTTTTACTTGCTTATGATGTAGGAATATTCTTTCATAATTTCACATCAGATCAGTTCCATTGTACATGAAAGATAAGTAGAAGGCTATTCAGGGCTTGGTTGTCAGGGAAATAGATTGAGTGCACATTATCTCATGACCATTTATTATAGGTATTTATATCTTTAATATGGGTGGTGCTCTGTGGAAAGGGGGTTTAATGCATGTGCGTAAAGTGTCGTCCCAGATTAGCCTGTGTAGTCTACACAAGCTAATCAGGGACGACACTTTCTGCTTTTATGGTATTGTTTGTTTACTTAAAGTCTCTTTTTAGCAACAAGTCCAAATTAGGCGGAAAGTGTCGTCCCTGATATTAGCCTCTGCTAAATGCACAGGCTTATCTGGGACGACACTTTGCACATGCATTGAACACCTTTGTCACAGTGCAGGGCCCATATACTAGTATATGGTCAAGTGGGGCTTGTTTTAATGATAACTATTACATTTAACATCTGCAACTTTTAAACGTTTCAGTCTTTGGTTACATCAAGCATGTCTGCTGGTAATGCTGGCATTATTCTCGTGGATTTTGCCTCCAAAATATCTAATTAAATGTGTATCTACGGGTATAAATATGTAATCAGCAAATGAAGGTTGATTTAGTTGACATCTTTAACATTTTGGTTGCATTTATGTGCCTTAAATTCAATGCTGTTATTATATTTATCATATTTTTATGAACGATCAAACATATATAATGAACTCAGTAATTCGTTCAAGTATTATTTGGTACAAATTTGGTACCCATTCTTAGGCTGAAAAAGTTTATTTTCCCCCTCTAATAACTTTACATTCCCTTCTAAATGTCAGCTTTAATCCGAAAAGACATTATTTAAATGAAAAAATTGACAATACTTTAGTCATTGTTTTATTTTTCCAAACTACTTTCTTAAACCAGCTTAATATAATCAAGAATTTTAGGAAGGTTTTTTAATATGTTTTATAATAAATTAGAATATAAACATAAAGTTTACCAACAAAAATAAAAAAAAAATTTTTTCTGTAAATCATCCATCTTAAGGTTCGGCCACATTTCTCCAAAAGGTGAAAATACAACAACACTGGTACAAGTAAACACATACTGTTTCATAACATATTATGAAGATTTTACTAGGATTGAACAAGGAACAGAAGCAAATTTCAATTTGAGTTATTGCATGCAAGTATTAAATTAAGTTTATGTATATAAAGTTTAGTCTTTAGATCTGAAATATGAGCCATGTTATGGGAAAACAGGGCTAAATGCACATGTCTGCACATGCTCTTCAGGGATAACAGATTCTGCTTTTATGGATTTTTTTTGTTTCAAAGAAGTCTCTTCTGAATGACATCCCATCTAGGCCCGAGGACTGTACAGGCTACTAGCCCAAGATACTAAATGACATTCCATCTAGGCCCGAGGACTGTACAGGCTACTAGCCAGAGATACTAAATGACATCCCATCTAGGCCTGAGGACTGTACAGGCTAATAGACAGAGATACTAAATGACATCCCATCTAGGCCCGAGGACTGTACAGGCTAATAGCCGGAGATACTAAATGACATCCCATCTAGGCCCGGGCCTGTACAGGCTAATAGCCACTTGTACTAAATGACATCCCTTCTAGGCCCGAGGACTGTACAGGCTAATAGCCGGAGATACTAAATGACATCCCATCTCGGCCCGAGGACTGTACAGGCTACTAGCCGGAGATACTAAATGACATCCCATCTAGGCCCGGGCCTGTACAGGCTAATAGCCACTTATACTAAATGACATCCCTTCTAGGCCCGAGGACTGTACAGGCTAATAGCCACTTATACTAAATGACATCCCATCTAGGCCCGAGGACTGTACAGGCTAATAGCCACTTATACTAAATGACATCCCTTCTAGGCCCGAGGACTGTACAGGCTAATAGCCACTTATACTAAATGACATCCCATCTAGGCCCGAGGACTGTACAGGCTAATAGCCGGAGATACTAAATGACATCCCATCTCGGCCCGAGGACTGTACAGGCTAATAGCCGGAGATACTAAATGACATCCCATCTAGGCCCGAGGACTGTACAGGCTAATAGCCGCTTATACTAAATGACATCCCATCTAGGCCCGAGGACTGTACAGGCTAATAGCCGGAGATACTAAATGACATCCCATCTCGGCCCGAGGACTGTACAGGCTAATAGCCGGAGATACTAAATGACATCCCATCTAGGCCCGAGGACTGTACAGGCTAATAGCCGCTTATACTAAATGACATCCCATCTAGGCTCGAGGACTGTACAGGCTAATAGCCGCTTATACTAAATGACATCCCATCTAGGCCCGAGGACTGTACAGGCTAATAGCCGCTTATACTAAATGACATCCCATCTAGGCCCCAGGACTATACAGGCTAATATCCGCTTATACTAAATGACATCCCATCTAGGCCCGAGGACTGTACAGGCTAATAGCCGCTTATACTAAATGACATCTCATCTAGGCCCGAGGACTGTACAGGCTAATAGCCGCTTATACTAAATGACATCCCATCTAGGCCCGAGGACTGTACAGGCTAATAGCCGCTTATACTAAATGACATCCCATCTAGGCCCGAGGACTGTACAGGCTAATAGCCGCTTATACTAAATGACATCCCATCTAGGCCCCAGGACTGTACAGGCTAATAGCCGCTTATACTAAATGACATCCCATCTAGGCCCGAGGACTGTACAGGCTAATAGCCGCTTATACTAAATGACATCCCATCTAGGCCCGAGGACTGTACAGGCTAATAGCCGCTTATACTAAATGACATCCCATCTAGGCCCGAGGACTGTACAGGCTAATAGCTGCTTATACTAAATGACATCCCATCTAGGCCCGAGGACTGTACAGGCTAATAGCCGGAGATACTAAATGACATCCCATCTAGGCCCCAGGACTGTACAGGCTACTAGCCGGAGATACTAAATGACATCCCATCTAGGCACGAGGACTGTACAGGCTACTAGCCAGAGATACTAAATGATATCCCATCTAGGCCCGAGGACTGTACAGGCTACTAGCCAGAGATACTAAATGATATCCCATCTAGGCCCCAGGACTGTACAGGCTAATAGCCGGAGATACTAAATGACATCCCATCTAGGCCCCAGGACTGTACAGGCTAATAGTCGCTTATACTAAATGACATCCCATCTAGGCCCCAGGACTGTACAGGCTACTAGCCGGAGATACTAAATGACATCCCATCTAGGCCCGAGGACTGTACAGGCTACTAGCCGGAGATACTAAATGACATCCCATCTAGGCCCGAGGACTGTACAGGCTACTAGCCAGAGATACTAAATGACATCCCATCTAGGCACGAGGACTGTACAGGCTACTAGCCAGAGATACTAAATGATATCCCATCTAGGCCCGAGGACTGTACAGGCTAATAGCCGCTTATACTAAATGACATCCCATCTAGGCCCGAGGACTGTACAGGCTACTAGCCGGAGATACTAAATGACATCCCATCTAGGCCCGAGGACTGTACAGGCTACTAGCCGGAGATACTAAATGACATCCCATCTAGGCACGAGGACTGTACAGGCTACTAGCCGGAGATACTAAATGACATCCCATCAAAGCCCGAGGACTGTACAGGCTACTAGCCGGAGATACTAAATGACATCCCATCTAGGCCCGAGGACTGTACAGGCTACTAGCCGGAGATACTAAATGACATCCCATCTAGGCCCGAGGACTGTACAGGCTACTAGCCGGAGATACTAAATGACATCCCATCTAGGCACGAGGACTGTACAGGCTACTAGCCGGAGATACTAAATGACATCCCATCAAAGCCCGAGGACTGTACAGGCTACTAGCCGGAGATACTAAATAACATCCCATCTAGGCCCGAGGACTGTACAGGCTAATAGCCGCTTATACTAAATGACATCCCATCTAGGCCCGAGGACTGTACAGGCTACTAGCCGGAGATACTAAATGACATCCCATCTAGGCCCGAGGACTGTACCGGCTACTAGCCGGAGATACTAAATGACATCCCATCTAGGCCCGAGGACTGTACAGGCTACTAGCCAGAGATACTAAATGACATCCCATCTAGGCCCGAGGACTGTACAGGCTACTAGCCGGAGATACTAAATGACATCCCATCTAGGCCCGAGGACTGTACAGGCTACTTGCTGGAGATACTAAATGACATCCCATCTAGGCCCGAGGACTGTACAGGCTACTAGCCGGAGATACTGAATGACATCCCATCTAGGCCCGAGGACTGTACAGGCTACTAGCCGGAGATACTAAATGACATCCCATCTAGGCCCCAGGACTGTACAGGCTACTAGCCGGAGATACTAAATGACATCCCATCTAGGCCCGAGGACTGTACAGGCTACTAGCCGGAGATACTAAATGACATGCCATCTAGGCCCGAGGACTGTACAGGCTACTAGCCGGAGATACTAAATGACATCCCATCTAGGCCCGAGGACTGTACAGGCTACTAGCCGGAGATACTAAATGACATCCCATCTCGGCCCGAGGACTGTACAGGCTACTAGCCGGAGATACTAAATGACATCCCATCTAGGCCCGAGGACTGTACAGGCTAATAGCCGGAGATACTAAATGACATCCCATCTAGGCCCGAGGACTGTACAGGCTACTAGCCGGAGATACTAAATGACATCCCATCTAGGCCCGAGGACTGTACAGGCTACTAGCCGGAGATACTAAATGACATCCCATCTAGGCCCCAGGACTGTACAGGCTACTAGCCGGAGATACTAAATGACATCCCATCTAGGCCCGAGGACTGTACAGGCTACTAGCCAGAGATACTAAATGACATCCCATCTCGGCCCGAGGACTGTACAGGCTACTAGCCGGAGATACTAAATGACATCCCATCTAGGCCAGAGGACTGTACAGGCTACTTGCCGGAGATACTAAATGACATCCCATCTAGGCCCGAGGACTGTACAGGCTACTAGCCGGAGATACTAAATGACATCCCATCTCGGCCCGAGGACTGTACAGGCTACTAGCCGGAGATACTAAATGACATCCCATCTAGGCCCGAGGACTGTACAGGCTACTAGCCGGAGATACTAAATGACATCCCATCTCGGCCCGAGGACTGTACAGGCTACTAGCCGGAGATACTAAATGACATCCCATCTCGGCCCGAGGACTGTACAGGCTACTAGCCGGAGATACTAAATGACATCCCATCTAGGCCCGAGGACTGTACAGGCTACTAGCCGGAGATACTAAATGACATCCCATCTCGGCCCGAGGACTGTACAGGCTACTAGCCAGAGATACTAAATGACATCCCATCTAGGCCCGAGGACTGTACAGGCTAATAGCCGCTTATACTAAATGACATCCCATCTAGGCCCGAGGACTGTACAGGCTAATAGCCGCTTATACTAAATGACATCCCATCTAGGCCCGAGGACTGTACAGGCTAATAGCCGCTTATACTAAATGACATCCCATCTAGGCCCCAGGACTGTACAGGCTACTAGCCGGAGATACTAAATGACATCCCATCTAGGCCCGAGGACTGTACAGGCTAATAGCCGGAGATACTTAATGACATCCCATCTAGGCCCGAGGACTGTACAGGCTACTAGCCGGAGATACTAAATGACATCCCATCTAGGCCCGAGGACTGTACAGGCTACTAGCCGGAGATACTAAATGACATCCCATCTCGGCCCGAGGACTGTACAGGCTACTAGCCGGAGATACTAAATGACATCCCATCTAGGCCCCAGGACTGTACAGGCTACTAGCCGGAGATACTAAATGACATCCCATCTAGGCCCGAGGACTGTACAGGCTACTAGCCGGAGATACTAAATGACATCCCATCTCGGCCCGAGGACTGTACAGGCTACTAGCCGGAGATACTAAATGACATCCCATCTAGGCCCCAGGACTGTACAGGCTACTAGCCGGAGATACTAAATGACATCCCATCTCGACCCGCGGACTGTACAGGCTACTAGCCGGAGATACTAAATGACATCCCATCTAGGCCCGAGGACTGTACAGGCTACTAGCCGGAGATACTAAATGACATCCCATCTCGGCCCGAGGACTGTACAGGCTACTAGCCGGAGATACTAAATGACATCCCATCTAGGCCCGAGGACTGTACAGGCTACTAGCCGGAGATACTAAATGACATCCCATCTCGGCCCGAGGACTGTACAGGCTACTAACCGGAGATACTAAATGACATCCCATCTCGGCCCGAGGACTGTACAGGCTAATAGCCGGAGATACTAAATGACATCCCATCTCGGCCCGAGGACTGTACTGGCTACTAGCCGGAGATACTAAATGACATCCCATCTCGGCCCGAGGACTGTACAGGCTACTAGCCGGAGATACTAAATGACATCCCATCTCGGCCCGAGGACTGTACTGGCTACTAGCCGGAGATACTAAATGACATCCCATCTCGGCCCGAGGACTGTACTGGCTACTAGCCGGAGATACTAAATGACATCCCATCTCGGCCCGCGGACTGTACAGGCTACTAGCCGGAGATACTTAAAGCACATGCATTAAGTCTGGTATTCCCAGAGACAGAACATGTCCAGTTCCTAATCCTGCTTCAAGTATGGAGGATGTGGCACAATAATAACATGTAAACAAAGTACTTGATTGATGGCAGAACATGAGATTTGATTGACAGTGTGTTTTCTTTTCAGAAATAATGGAAACATGGTTTGATAGAATTGTTCTATTTTAAATTTTAAGCACTGATATTTGGTGGTATTGCATCTCAGTACAATAGAGTATACATGTATTAATATTTATACATGAATAGAGTTAACAACACTTGTTACCATAACATTTTTATTTACTTTTAAATAAATCAAGAAACATTAAATTGTGTATAATACACACATACAAGACACATAACAGAAGCAAATCAACAGGTAGAGATATCACATTATGTTTCTACTCTGACAAAAGTGGTATTATAAAGAGCTCGTACAACAGGAGGAATGTGAATAGGAACAAAGCAGACATCAGAGACCTAATGTGTTACACCTACTGGTTAAAACAGAGCAGCCTGTAAGAATACTTTGTGATATAACCCACATCATATTATAACCTATATTTTTAGCGATCATTTGGATGAACACAAAATAATCCATACGTGATAATACTTAAATATATATAAACACATAGTAGAAAATACCAATCCTCACATGGATTTATTAAGCAAAATCAGACCACTGGCAACGTGCAACATACATGCACCACTTAATGTAGAAAACAGCAACCTCAAAGATCAGTGCCCGAATTATATACAAGTCTGAACTTTTTTCAAAAATTCATTTCAACAGAATTAAGTTTAATGTATTCCAATAATTATATAAACCACCACCTAGGTTACATTTTACATGCATTTATAAAAATTACATTAAACAACATTGAAGATCAATGTGTTAGTTCTGGGGTAATGTTTATGCTGTTTGCTGCTCATCAGTATCTAAGGGTTGGAAATGAAGCCTTTTATAACTTGAATCTACTAAGAAATGTCTTAAATTAAATTTATCTTTCTGAGGGACCACAAATGCTTCAAAATACGTATCAAAGTGGGTATATACCCATGCACTGCTTACTCAGCTAAATTCAAGGGCTTATAACTCAGAAACGGGTGAATCATTACAAATGAAACAGGAGGGCCAAGATGGGCCTAGTTCGCTCACCTGAGAGGAGTCGGTTCATTCAATCTTTACCAAATGTCAAACTTGATCTAGATATTGTCCAGACAAACATCCTGGACAAGTTTCATCATTATTGAACCAAAACTCTGGCGTTTGGAGTGTAATTGTTTTTGTAAGATTTGACCTGGTTACCTATATTTTGAGTTAACCTCACTTACCAAACATCAAACTTAATTGCTTACAAAAATAACAAGGGCTGTTTGTAAAACATGCATGCCCCCCATGGGCTGTCAGTTGTAGTGGCAGCCATTGTGTGAATACGTCTTTTGGCACTGTGACCTTGACCTTTGACCTAGTGACCTGAAAATCAATAGGGGTCATCTGCGAGTCATGATCAATGTACCAATGAAGTTTCATGATACTAGGACTAAGCGTTCTTGAGTTATCATCCGGACACGATTTAACTGTGTCAAGTCACTGTGACTTTGACCTAGTGACCTGAAAGTCAATAGGGGTCATCTGCAAGTCATGATCAATGTACCTATGAAGTTTCATGATACTAGGCCTAAGCGTTCTTGAGTTATCATCCAGAAACAATTTATCAAGTTGAGTCACCGAGACCTTGACCTTTGACCTGAAAATCAATAGGGGTCATCTGCAAGTCATGATCAATGTACCTATAAAGTTTCATGATCCTAGGCATAAGCGTTCTTGAGTAATCATCCGGAAACCATTTTACTATTTTGGATCACCGTGACCTTGACCTTTGACTTAGTGACTTGAAAATCAAAAGGGGTCATCTGCGAGTCATGATCAATGTACCTATGAAGTTTCATGATCCTAGGCATAAGCGTTTTTGAGTTATCATCCGGAAACCATTTTACTATTTCGGGTCATCATGACCTTGACCTTTGACCTAGTGACCTGAAAATCAATAGGGGTCATCTGCGAGTCATGATCAATGTACCAATGAAGTTTCATGATTCTTAGCATAAGCGTCATGAGTTATCATCCGGAAACCAATTTTCTGTTTGGGGTCACCGTGACCTTGACCTAGTGTTTTTTCACCGAACTGGACCATTTTCGAACTCGTCTGAGATATCAATAAAACCAATGTTTTGACCAACTTTCATAATGATTGGGTAAAAATTGTGACTTCTAGAGTGTTTACAAGGTTTCTCTATAGCCAAATAGGGAAAACTGCCCCGCCCACTTGCGGCCATGTTGTTCAACGGACAGGAACCACTTTTGAACTCAACCAACATATCATTAAGGCAAACATCTAGAATAAATTTCATGAAAATTGGGCCAAAAATGTTACTTCTAGAGTGTTCACATGTTTTCACTATATGCATATAGAGAAAAATGCCCCGCCCACTGGCGGCGATGTTTTTTCACCGATCTGGACCATTTTGGAACTTGTCCGAGATATCAATAAAACCAATGTTTTGACCAACTTTCATGATGATTGGGCAAAAATTGTGACTTCTAGAGTGTTTACAAGGTTTCTCTATAGCCAAATTGGGAAAACTGCCCCACCCACTGGCAGCCATGTTTTTCAACGGACCGGAACCACTTTTGAACTCAACCAAGATATCATCAAGACAAACATTTTGACAAAGTTACATGAAGATTTGGCATGAAATGTGACTTCTACAGTGTTTACAAGGTTTCTCTTTTTTTTGACCTAGTGACCTAGATTTTGACCGGGCACGACCCAGTTTTGAACTCGACCGAGATTTCATTGGGACAATGCTTCTGACAAAGTTTCATGAAGATTGGACAAGAAATGTGGCCTCTAGAGTGTTTACGAGCAAATGTTAACGAACGGATGGGCGGACGGACAGACATACGACGGACAAAGACCGGTCACAAAAGCTCACCTGAGTAATCAGGTGAGCTAAAAAGTAACATGCAGATAAACTATTCATGAGTTTTCACTGTCAGTGTTTCATTTAACAAGATCTCAAGCTTTATCTTTATAGTTTTATGCAAGCATGAAAAAACATCAAAACATGCATGAAACACTGACTCGCCTTAACCCTTTGCATGCTGGGTAATTTGTCTTCTGCTAAAATGTAGTCTGCTGAATTTCTAAAATTAGCATTTTCTTGGGATTTTTTTTTAAAGAATACTATCAGAATAGCAAACAGTTTGGATCCTGATGAGACGCCACGTTCTGTGGCGTCTCATCTGGATCCAAACTGTTTGCAAAGGCCTTCAAAATTCGGTTCCCGCACTGAAAGGGTTAAAATTGTGAAGCGGTTCTCTTGCAGAGAAAAATGTAATGACAAAAAAAAGGCCAAAAGTGAATTTGTATGAAAATGAACTTCACAACACGACAATCATACTGATATAACTGTAACATATAAATGATGATAGGGCAATATTGAACATTGGGCAGTGCTAACAGAAATAACTGAACATGTTGGAACTCTACAATATGCTGTGAACACCCCATCATTATCACACAGTGATACTATTGCTGCAATTATAGCAAATTCATTATTAACTTTGAATATCTTTTACAGTGCAACAAATACATATAAGCATGTGCTGTTTATGACAACAAACAAAGTGATTTTTGTCGCTCCTACATAATTTTGACCATCAAAGGTTAACACCTATAATTAGCCGACATTCAATTTACCTAAAATGTTAACAGTTAGCTGATTCAACATGTGCCGATCAATGTGATGTTAATTAATTAACTAATTCAATAAATAGGTTAAGGTTTGCTGATTCTTTAATTTAATTGTATTTAACAAACTGTGAAAAACAATGTGTTTATATAGTAATGTCCCTCACTTTGAATTTAACTTCCAACATGGAAATCCTAATGAACAAAAACGCGGTCTGCCTGTGTTATGCTTTGAGGGTCACTGGTACTACAAGAAATACACTTCTAAGTGTACAATATGATGTGTATGCAGTAAAAGTTGCTATGATTCCTGCAACTGTTCGCTAATTACAGATCTTGGTGTAAGTAGACATATTAAACTAATTTGTATGTTGTTATGCTCATTCATGCTCACGAAAATTTCTTTTTGTAAATTTTAATGATCATAGAAATGCCAATTCAGAAATATTCAAATGTCATATTTTAATGGGTCAAATGTGACTACAAGGACCTAACCAATTGTTTACTTATTGTTATCTTAATTAATTTTAATGTGATGCCAGTTTGTAATCGTAATGCACGGTTCACACATTATGATTATAGATGTCAAAGTTGTCATTATCGATTGATACTACCATTGTGGTAATATCAATTATTGATTATTTTTTTTATAAATATTATTCTTTGCTGTTGGCATATTATTTAAACGGTTTGTTTGTGCCTAATGTATTCTGAAATAAAACCAGAAAAACATATATATATATTATATTTTATTCCATTCGAAAATTGGCACTTATTCCAATACATGTAATTTAGGATAGAATGGTCCTGATAGGAATTACGTAGAAACAAGTGTCCGCGTTGTCAAAATAATGTAGGAGCAACTGTCCCGGTTGTCAAAATTATGTAAGAGTGATTGTCCGGGATGTCAAAATCATGTAGGAGCGACTGACCGGGTTGTCAAAACAAGGTAGGAGCGAATGTCGGCCTTGTCAAAATTAGCGTAAGAGCGATTGTCCGTGTGAGCAATTATTGTCAGGTATTCCAAGTAAGGAAGTGAAGAATGACACATCCCAGTGACACTGTTTTACTCTTGATTAGTAACATGCTGATACACAACCATGTATTTACATTGGAAAATCAGAAATAAAAATGCCAGTCACACCCAAAACATTGTAACAGTTTCCATTCATAATAAACTCCTGTAAATAATTGCAATACAGTGATAAATAAGTACTGGTGATCTGGAATTCTTGTATTAAATGTTCAATATGAAATCATGTGTTGTTTTTAACATTCAGTGAGCACACAGTAAAAATAACTAGAACATTTATTTAAGATGACAAAAAAACTGCAATTTTTCATTTCTAGCAGGTGATTAACTTGACTATTAGACAAATTTATCACACAAGTCTGAAGTTCACTTCGTCAAAATTATTAAACAAAAAGACAAAAAGCTTCACATTGATTTATTGAATTGTTTGCCTATGGTCAATGGTACATAACTCTGCAATTAATAGTGTGACAAACACGTAATGACTTGCCCTTCTTATAGTATAAACAACACAAAACCCTACTGTGTGATTGTAGGGGACAGGGTAGCTCCGGACCAGACTGCACGATTTGGCATGCTGGTCTGAAGCTACACTGGCAGCATATGGCACATGACCCATTTTTTGCATGATGCAGCTCTCTTTTTCTCAGACAGCTGAGACAAAAGACTGCAGGGCCCAGATATTCCTTATACTAGGTCTTTAACACAGGAAGTTGCACCCAGGTTATTTATGCATCAGAATTGTGTGGGAAAACCTGGTTCACTCAAATGTCCACAAAAGGTTTGTGTTCTGGTCTTCTATATCTTGTGTATTGCACGGTTCAATGATCACAGCATGTCAAGGCATTGATGTCATAATAAACAGCACTGAAATAGACAGGTGGTGGATTTATCTTCTATAATGGCAGATTCCATTTTTGAATTGAACCTTAATTTATATCTTTAGTTTCAATGTTGTACCTGAGACCAAACTGACCTTGACTGTTCCCAGCTTGTAATATATATCTGTAGGTATATTAGAAAAACTGCTACCTAACCACAGGATACCCAATTATCAGGGTGCCTATACCACGTAACTTTTTAAGATCTATGTTGGGAGAATAAAGCACGACCCAGTCAACATTTTTAATGATGTCTTGTTAAATATTTCTTCATTTTTAATGGGATAAAGTGGAGAGCCCGCTAATTTGTGAGAGTTTCCTATAGGTATCATTATATGTTAAAACAAATCAGTATTTTTTCAGTAAAGTGCAACAGCGCGTTTGTAATATGAAGTCCCCACACTGATCCGACATTTTTCTAACCGTTTAAACGCGCGGTTGCACTTAACTGAAAAAAATACTTATTTGTTTAAAAAAATCATGATACCTATAGAAAACTATTACGAATGAGCGGGCTCTGCACTTTATCCCATTAAAAATTGTGAAATATTTAATAAGAGATCCTTAAAAATGTTAACTGGGTCGCGCTTTATTCTCCCAACACAGATTCGAAAAAGTCATGTGGTATAGGCACCGTGATTATTGAAAGGAACAAAACTGTTTTCTTACTCCACCTACATAATAATGGTATTTGAACAAATGTTCTCTGCAACTAGTATTTTAATTGGACAAAAAAAACTGTGACCTCAAAAGAGTTCACAAGGTTTACTATAGCTTTTCCAAAGTAAACTCAGATATAAATAGAATAAATGTTATTGGAAAGTTTCATTATGAAAAAAAATGAGACTTCTTAAAAGTTAAGATGCTTTCACTAAGGCCAAATAAAGGAAATCACCCCCCCCCCCCTCCTGGCAGCTGTTTTTTTTTACTGACAAGAGTCATTTTTAAACTCTGCCAAGATATCATTAAAATAAATGTTAGGAGCTTTGAATAAACAGCTGTGACATCTTGTGTTCAGTAGAGCTGCAACGATTCACCAACAGCTCGATTCGATTTCGATTTCAGACACTCCGATACCGATTTTTTCTATTACACAATAATATAAAAAATAAATAAATAATCATAAGAACGTATCTGAAATCAGTTGAATGGTAGTACTATCACTATTACACTTTTACCCAAAACCGCTATAAGCATGTCTACCACTGTGCCATGACAGCATCACCTGTTACCTGTAGGACAAATCACATTCTCTAATAAACTTAACAAAACTCCAACAGAAATAGAACTACTTTTCTGGCTGGCGACTTGAGTAGTTGCACTTGTGCGACCTCTTTGTCTTGCTAAATCAACGTTATGTTTGCGTTTGACATATTACATTAAATAAGATAAGTGGTTGAGCCGGACATAGCGTACGCCACATCCGTGAAGCACAGTTTACACTTTGCTTTATTGGTAGGGTTACCATCCCGAAACCCAAAATACTGCCACACTTTTGATTTTAGCTTCTTAGGCGCATCTGATAATTTCAATTTGTTGGCAACAACTTGTTCAGCCATTTTGATGCTTTTCCGAAAGTAGACCGTAACGGGCTTATTGATTGGATGACTAAAGTAATAAGCAACCAATCGCGCGCGTCGTAATTACAGGTAAAGATAAAACCTACACCTTCCTGTATCAATTGTCAAAATACAGCGCTTTACGTATCTATGTATATATATGTATATATGTTAAAGAATCAAATCGAATATGGTAGGTTTGGTATCGTAATCGAATCGAAGCATTTCGAATCGATTTTCGATGAATCGGATCGTATCGTTGCAGCTCTAGTGTTCAGAAGATTTCACTATCACCATATAATAGTAATACAAAATTATCTATCTCTGGCAGTCATGTCTTTCAACAGACCAACATTTACAAACTTGACCGAAATATCCTTTGATTAAATGTTCTGAGCAAGTTTCATCACTATTGGGCAAAGAAATGTGCCTTTACGAGTGTTCACATGGTTTCAATCTAGCCATATATGGAGAACTGCACCACCCTTTGGTAGCCATGTTTTTCAACAGGCAAACACCATTTTGGAACTCTCAGTATCACAAATGTTCTCAGAAAGTATCATGTTTGTAACTAGGCTGAGAAATAATTAATAAGTACTTAGTAAGTTTTAGGAACATTGGGTATAAATATTAATTTTCAAAGTGTTTCAATAACTAATATAAATCATCTTACATCTGATTTCTTTCCTTTATCATCTCTGTCTCTGTCGTCTCTCCTGTTTCCATGGTTGCGACGCTGCTGTTGCTGATTGGCTGGCGGTGGATCTCTGCTCACTTGACCACGCTGGTCCTCCATGGCTGCCCTCTCTTCTTCTTCTAACTGCAGCTGCTTTGCAAATTCTTCACTACAACACATTTAAGCATGGACTAAGTCAATCATTGCCCATAAAAAGTGCTCCACATGTTACATGTATGGGTATGTGTGTTGAATGATGGGAACAACTTTTTAATTTTCCACCAATATGTGCAAAAAGACGCTTTCACAAAGCTTAAAACGAGCAACAATTTTGTCTGTAGGATGACGCTTTGTACATAAACTCATGCATGCATCATTTAAATCAATTAAAAATGTTTATTTGTCAGATAGGATGATAAAAGAAACACTTTTATCTCAATGTATTTGCTTGTATACACATATGTAAGTGAAAGAAGAGGCTACGTGGCAACGCAAGTACCCTTGTTTTATTGTATAAACATGAATTAAGACACAGTTTAGAAAGTTTGAATTTAATTCAATTTTATCACGATTGTTTAAAGTCATGTTTGTTTAGAAATAATTTAATTGTTTACAAGGACTACATCTAAGTGTATGCCCATTTTCCAAAAAATGGAAGGTATAATAATGAATCTGTAAAGCAATGGGGGTAGCATATTTTAACAAAATGACTCAGTGTAATGAATGTAATGAAAAAAAGATATTGTTTATTATTACTAATGTTGAATTTTACATCAGTAAAAAGAAAATTCTCCAAATATATTTATGTATATTTCAATCTACAAATGCAAAAAGAGTGTTAGTAAATTAACATGGTTAACGTGAAAGTATTTGAAGTTTGAAAGCAATAACTTTGATACTTTAGAAGTAAAGTCGATCTAAACATAAAATTTAACCAAAATTCAAAGTTACTAAGTAAAAAAAAGGGCCATATATCTGTCAAAATGCCAACCAGAGTTATGCAACTTGTCCTGTACAGTCCCCTTATGATAGTTAGCGAGTGTTCCAAGTCTGAAAGCAAAAGCTATGATACTTTAGGAGTAAAGTGGACCAAAACCAAAACTTAACGAAATTTTCAATTTTCTAAGTATAAAGGGGCCATAATTCTGTCAAAATGCCAGTCAGAGTTACATAACTTTGCCTGCACAGTCCCCTTATGATAGTTAGTAAGTGTTGCATGTATGAAAGCAATAGCTTTGATTCTTTAGGAAAACAGTGGACCTAAACACAAAACTTAACAAAATTTTCAATTTTTTAAGTATAAAAAGGGCACATAATTCTATCAAAATGCCAGCAAGAGTTATCTAACTTTGCCTGCCGGTTCCCTCATGAAAGTTAGTAAGTGTACCAAGTTTGAATGCAATAGCTTTGATTCTTTAGGAAAACAGTGGACCTAAACACAAAACTTAACCAAATTTTCAATTTTTTAAGTATAAAAAGGGCACATAATTCTGTCAAAATGCCAGCAAGAGTTATCTAACTTTGCCTGCCGGTTCCCTCATGAAAGTACGTAAGTGTACCAAGTTTGAATGCAATAGCTTTTATACTTTATGAGAAAAAAGCACCTAAACACAAAACTTAACCAGACACCGATGCTTAGGTAATGACATTAGCTCATAATTTTTTTTCCAAAAATAGATGAGTTAAAAAATTGTGAGATCAAAGAATAATCTACAAGTGTTTGATGCTACCAAATGACCCGGTGTCCATGCCATCATCGACCAAGAGCACGCCGGACGAACGGAAAAATATGTTGTCTGCTGATCAGACGGTGATCGTTGTCTATTTGTGACTGAGGTATTAAACTTTGTCACTTATCGGACAGCAGCAATGTGTCCAGTCTTTGTGATGCCTGGAGACCGGACACATCGACCGTTGACCGGATCATTTGTGCCTCAGGCATTAACATGAACTAAGTAAACCCACAAGAAATGATTATATATAAACAAACAAGAGCACCGCATAACGGGTGCCACGCTCGGCTGCGAAAGCTTGTCAGATTTTTTTTTTCTTTAGAGGTCACAGTGACGTTGACCTTTGACCTAGTGACCCAAAAATGGGTGTGACATGTAGAACTCATCAAGGTGCATCTACATATGAAGTTTCAAAGTTGTAGGTGGAAGTACTTTGATTTTAGAGCCAATGTTAAGGTTTTAGCACGACGCTGGCGGACGACACGACAAGCTGGCTATGATAAAAGCTCGGGTTTTCTCCGAAAACAGCCTCGCTAAAAACAGGAAATTCCTTACTCGGTCATGTTAGATACTGGAGCACTCCAGGTCTGTTGTTGTTGTTCTTGCTGCAGTGATAGTGCCACCAGATAACTTCAAAACAAATAATTGTAAGAAATAAACAATAAGAACGAAAAGACATTAACTTTAGCAGTGATGACATAAGAATATTATTTGATGCTTACTGCAATGTTTTAAAACCAAATTTGGATACTAATAGATGGACTAATGGCCCTATTCCACTACGAAAACAAGCCCACGATTCGCTACGATTTATCACATTTATTGGATAGGGAAGACTCGTGACAGTCTACGATTCAGTAAGGCTAGGACCTTACCGAACGCACCCATTAATTAGGCACCCAAACCTATTGATATTGATCATTCTTTACCATGTGACCTACATTCTTCTGTGTACATGTACATGTGTAAGAAGGCCTCCGTTCCTTTTTTTGGCGCCAAATCAAAAATGGAAGTTCGACAAAGAGCAGCTGTAGTATTGGTATATTGATTGTATTCTTCTTATCTTCCCCCTTTTCTTGCCATTTTTGATTATAGGCAAATTACCTGTTATTCATACAAAGCCCTACCAACTGAATGAATGAAAAAACCGAGAAGCTCTGTTTATTTACCACACCCATTCTCCTAAAATCGTAACTGTTTCGTAACTAAATCACGAGAATCTTAGCAGACTCGCAACTTCTTCAGGGTGAACGTGTGAGAGTTTTGACACAGTCGTAGCTGATTCGTAGACAGATCACGTGATCACTGATTTCCCGATTGAGTCACGATTTACCTACAATTCCATTACTACGCCCAAGAACGCACTACGACGCTGTTATGAGTCAACTGCGATTAAATTCAGTCTTGGAGGTCCTGGCCAAATTTAAAACATGTTTAAAATCTGGCCATGATTTTTCGGGAGCTCACGAGTTGCAGGAATCACTTACGATCGGCTCACGACTAGCTACGAATGAGTAAGGACCTTCGCCGATTGAGCTACGAATGTCCCCGACCTCAAAATATTGGAAATCGGGACAAATCGTGGGAAATCGGGTCGTAGTGGAATACCCCTATAAGCTGAAAGCTCTAAAAGGGACATTTTTCATCAAACAAGTCAGGTAACTCTACTAATTCCTAGAGTAATTGAGACAATTGTCATATTTGGAAAATATACTATATTGATAG
Source organism: Dreissena polymorpha (assembly GCF_020536995.1). Classification (NCBI taxonomy): domain Eukaryota; kingdom Metazoa; phylum Mollusca; class Bivalvia; order Myida; family Dreissenidae; genus Dreissena; species Dreissena polymorpha. The sequence goes on along the minus strand of NC_068355.1, from coordinate 68,364,528 downwards.
ACATTTAAATTAAATTGTGTAACGTATGATGAAACAACAGTTTTGTATTAGTCTAGACTATGAAAACAAAACTGGTGTACTGATCGACCGATATTAGAAAAAGGGCATCTTAAATTATTGCAAAATATATAGAATAAATCTTAGTTATATACTGTATAACTTAAACTTCATAAAATTGAGTTTAACCTCGCTTTCAACAAACAATTGATAATTGCTAGTAAGAATTACATTCACTATACTGTACAGGCGTGAGGAGAATTAATTCACGAGTGTTCTTTTACAATACATGTATTGTCAATATAATAAGCTTTCCTTGCAAAGACTATCCAATGACTCACTCTTGATCTATTTGTTCCTCGCTGTTCAATAGCACACTTGAAGGTTCCATTTGCAGGGGAGGGGGTTCAGGTTTTGTGTACGTTCTGAAGTTTGAGTCCACAAAGTGACAGTCCCCCTCCACGTTACTTAGCGTCTCCCAGACCACGTTGGCCTCGTGCAGAAAGCCTTGATCTGTGACTAGTTGTAAGAGTTCATCCTGGAAATCATACATAAACGTACAGCTGTTGAAAATAGCTAGACAGAACATTGCAGTAACAAAAGCAGATTCTCTTCAATTCATTATTTTAATTAGCAATCAAAATTAATTGTGAACTATTTTCAACCACGGCTAGTTAAAGCTAAAGCCCCCGTATCTTAAACAATCTAAAATCTCACTCATAGAGAACATTTTCCATGAGTTGGTTTATGTATTGTAGAAATAGGTGGATATTCATAAGATATGAGATACTGCTTTCAATTAATCCATATGCCCCCCAGTGGAAGCCATGTCTGTAGTCATTCACTGTCCCATTTGGATAGGTCAATTAAGTTAGTGTGTCAGGGCGCCCCCAGCCTATCACAGATGTCATTAAATGCTTAAAGTTTGAGAAAAGTGGCTAAAAATTGTTTCATTTGCATAAGTTAGTCTGTTGATCACTTTATGGAAATAACTTACTGAAGCTTTTTAAGTAAGTGCAAACATGCCTCAAGTGTATTGATTTGAGATCTGCTCTGTGAAAAGGTGGTTAAATGCCTGTACATTAAGAGTTGTCACAGATAAGTTTGCCCTGTCTGTAAAGGCTAATGTAGCCACGTTTTTCAACAGACCACAAGCATTTTCATACACATCCAAGATATCATTAAAACAAATATTCAGACCAAGAATCATGAAGATTGGATAATATGAGTGACTTTAAGAGTGTTTGCAAGTTTTTACTATAGCCATATTTGGGAAAATGCCCTGCCCCCTGATGTTTTTCAACAAACCGGAATCTTTTTGCATACTTGTCCAAGATATCATTGGGACAAATCTTTTGACCAAGGTTCATGAAGATTGGATGATGAATATGGCCTCTAGAGTGTTAAAAGGTTTTACTACAGCCCTATATTATAGCCATATTAGGAAAAATGCACCGTCCCCTGGCAGATCGGACCATTGAAGTGGCCTCTAGAGTGTCAACAAGGTTTTACTATAGTTATTGCCCTCATTTATTGTCCGATCTTCATAAAACTTGGTCAGAAGATTTGTCTCAATGATATCTTAGATGAAATCAAGAATTGTTCCAGTTGGTTGAATGGGGCGGTGAATTTTTCCTTATATGGAATAAGGAAATAAAGAAAGATGCACCGCCCCCAGGCAGCCATGTTTTTCAACCAACTGGAACAACTTTTGAACTCATCCAAGATTTGAATGAGACAAATCTTCTGAAGTTTCATGAAGATCAGAGAAAAAATACGGCCTCTAGAGTGTTAACAAGGTTTTACTATAGCCTTATTAGTAAAAATTCCCCGCCCTCTGGCGCCCATGTTTTTCAATAGACCAGACCCATTTTTTAACTTGTCCAAGACATTGTTTGAACAAATGTTCTCACCAAGTTTCAAGAAGATTGGACTATAAATGTGAGTTTTAAAGTGTTAACAAGTTGTTACTATAGCCATATAAGGAAACATACCCCGCCCCCTGGCGGCCATTTTTTCAACCAACTAGAACCATTTTTTAACCTGTCCAAGATATCAATGGAACAAATCTTCTGACCAAGTTTCATGATGATCGGACAAAAAATGTGGCCTCTACAGGAAAATAAGGAAAAATTCCCTGCCCCCTGGCGGCCATGTTTTTCAACTAACTGGAACCATTTTTGAACTCATGTAAGATATTATTTACACAAATCTTCTGACCAAGTTTCATGTTGATCAGACAAATGATGTGGCTTCCAGAATGTTAACAAGGTTCTACTATAGCCATATTAGGAAAAAAGCCCCAGCCCCTAGTGCCCATGTTTTTCAACCAACTGGAACCATTTTTTAACTTATCCAAGATCTCATTGGGACAAATCTTCTTACCAAGTGTTATGATGATCGGACAATTAATCTGGCCTCTACGGTGTTAACAATGTTTTACTATAGCCATAACAGGAAAATTGCCCCGCCCCATTACGGCAATGTTTTTCAACCAACCAGAACCATTTAATAACTCATCCGAGATAATATTAGGACAAATCTTCTGACCAAGTTTCATGAGGATTGGACAATAAATGTGGCCTCTAGAGTGTAAACAAGGTTTACTAAATCCATATAAATAAAAATGTCACGCCTACAAACAGCCATGTTTTTAACCAACTTGAACTAAGTTTAATGAAGATTGGAGAATTAATGTGGATGGAAACATTCCTGGACAACATAGTTTTAACACCAAACAAAAATATCTGTGTGCTTGCTGTTCTTTCTTTCTTTAACATTTAACCTAAAATGAGTCACAGAAGCAAATCTAATGGAAATATATGTGAAATACATAGACAAGAAAATAATTAATATTGACACTAACAAAACCAGGTTTAATGTAAAACACAAAATCATTATGAGACTCAATATATTTGAAAAACAGCATGACCGGTAGTTTTATTAATTTTAAACAATTGAACAGGTTAAATAACAAGGGCCGTTTGTAAAACATGCATGCCCCCATATGTGCTGTCAGTTGCAGTGGCAGCCATTGTGTGATTACATTTTTTGTCACTGTGACCTTGACCTTTGACCTAGTGACCTGAAAATCAATAGGGATCATCTGACAGTCATGATCAATGTACCTATGAAGTTTCATGATACTAGGCCTAATTATTCTTCAGTTATCATCAGGAAACCATTTTACTGTTTCAAGTCACTGTGACCTTGACCTTTGACCTAGTGACCTGAAAATCAATAGGGGTAATCTGCCAGTCATGATCAATGTTCCTTTTAAGTTTCATGATCCTAGGCGTAAGCATTCTTGAGTTATCATCTGGAAACCATTTTACTGTTTCAAGTCACTGTGACCTTGACCTTTGACCTAGTGACCTGAAAATCAATAGGGGTAATCTGCCAGTCATGATCAATGTACCTATAAAGTTTCATGATCCTAGGCAGACCTTTGACCTAGTGACCTAAAAATCTATAGGCAGGGGCGTGATTGAGGCAAAGTCAGTGGGGAGTAAAATTCTTTCAACTGATTTTGACTACGCCAATGGCGCGCATAACACAATGACAAACCTTCAAACAGACATTAAAATAAACAACTTCTTGAATTTCATAACAATATTTCTTTAAAAACCTGTTAAACTTCACATTTAACATACTAAGGATGCAAAGTAAACAGCATTTATTGTGATCAATAGCTGCAGTTTTTCAATGTATTGAATTACAGTAAATGGACTTAATATAAACAAATACACAAACACACTTGAGTGTTCTTCTTGTGTTAATGATGTATTAAACTGAGTTAAATTAATATATTTTACTTGTTTACCGTTCAATATCTTGCATTTCACATCTTCAGTTCAATGTAGTTCTTCTTGAATGCTCTGAGCTTTTATAAGTACATACGTACAGCTCAGAGTTCTTCTTGTTAACCCATTTTTTCATGTAAAAAATTATGTCTCACGTATGTCTATACAATCGAGTTCAATCAACCTAATACATCGTTACAAACACAATACCTGTTATTACCCATATCAATTTGCGAGTGAATTGTGGAGAAATACTCAAAACAAAAACTTTATACAAAAACCGTTATCAAACCGAAAGCCGAAGTTTTGAATTGCCGATTCGATCTATCTTAAGGATGTTCCGGAGATAGTTGGTATATTACAATTAGTAGATTAGACACGAGATCTATCTCGCCGAGGATTTCGGAGATAGTCTATAGCATATTTTTCGAATTCGGAATTACTTGGAATACTCGGCTTTGTCCAATGCAAAAACATATACATTTAAAGAACAGTTGACGTGTTTCAAACTTTGGATTAATATCAATATTATGCAAGCATAACATATCATGCAAGTTGTTTTTATTTGCGCATTATGGATATATTTACGGTCTATTTGTGTTTATTTATGCCAGAAAATAGTTCATATGGCTAATATTTCCGATTAAACTGCCGCCCGGCGGCGAGTTTCTATTGAAAATCGGGTTTTCATTTGCAACTCCCAGCGACCCAGAGGGTCAATAGCTGGGAGTTGTTTTATTGCAACAACAGTTCAATGCTATTTCAGTTTTCTGAACAGCGTGACAAACATAACAAGGGCTGTTTGTAAAACATGCATGCCCCCCATATGGGCTCTCCGTTGTAGTGAAAGCTATTGTGAGAATGTTTTTTGTCACTGTGACCTTGACCTTTGACCAATTGACCTAAAAATCAATAGGGGTCAACTGCGAGTCATGATCAATGCACCTATGAAGTTTCATGATCTAGCCATAAGCGTTCTTGACTTATCATCCGGAAACCATTTTACTATTTTGGGTCACCATGACCTTCACCTTTGACCTAGTGACCTCAAAATCAATAGGGGTCATCTGCGAGCCATGATCAATGTACCTATAAAGTTTCATGATTGTAGCCATAAGCGTTCTTGAGTTATTATCCGGAAACCATTTTACTATTTCAGGTCACGGTGACCTTGGCCTTCGATATAGTGACCTGAAAATCAATAGGGGTGAACTGCGAGTCATGATCAATCTACCTATCAAGTTTCATGATCCTAGGCATAAGCATTCTTGAGTTATAATCCGGAAACCATTTTACTATTTCGGGTCACCGTGACCTTGACCTTTGACCTAGTGACCTGAAAATCAATAGGGGTCATCTGCCAGTCATTATCAATCTACCTATGAAGTTTCATGATCCTAGGCATAAGCGTTCTTGAGTTATCATCCGGAAACCATTTTACTATTTTGGGTCACAGTGACCTTTGACCTAGTGACCTGAAAATTGATAGGGGTCATCTGCCAGTCATTATCAATCTACCTATGAAGTTTCATGATCCTAGGCATAAACGTTTTTGAGTTATCATCCGGAAACCATTTCACTATTTCAGGTCACCGTTACCTTGACCTTTGACCTGAAAATCAATAGGAGTCATCTGCGAGTCCTGATCAATCTACCTATCAAGTTTCATGATCCTAGGCATAAGCGTTCTTGAGATATCATCCGGAAACCATTTTACTATTTCGGGTCACCGTGACCTTGACCTAGTGACCTCAAAGTCAATAGGGGTCATCTGCAAGTCATGATCAATGTACCTATAAAGTTTCATGATCCTAGGCCTAAGCGTTCTTGAGTTATCATCCGGAAACCATCTGGTGGACGGACATACAGACTATGAGCAAAACAATATACCTACTCTTCTTCGAAGGGGGGCATAATAAAGCAGAATATGCATATGAATCTGATTATACAAAGATCCACTAACATGTAAATCAAATCATGTTTGTCTATTTCCATGTTCGAACGATACTCTTCTAAATTGTTTTACTTCGCAAGTAGACTGAACTCCAATTTGCAAACACTTGTTGTTTCCGTGACACAAATTCACTGTGCACATTTCTAAACAAAATATGTGTTGCTTGTATCTAAAACATAGTCTTTTTCGTTGAAAAACACATTGAGTTATTCCTATCCAACTATATGATGTCAGTTGTTAATTCGATTGCTATTTGTCATTTCAACAATCTTAAATTTCGAAGCGAATCTGCTTGGAAATACCAAACTTATTTTAAGAAACCGATTTTAATTGGAAGATTGGGAAACGACAGCCAATTATATCGCTCTTTTTGAAAATGCTAAGGCAGAATCTACCAGTGTAAAATGCGGAGAGATTTTGCAGCCCGCGGATATTTTGGGCCGCTTATGAAATACGTCCGCGGAATCGGTGGTACCCACTCCTCCCACACAATTTTTTAACGAATTTACGTGAATCTCAGAAGTGACCCCCGGGAAAACCCGATCCGCGGATTTGCGGAAAAATCACACCCCTGATAGGGGTCAGCTGCCAGTCATGAGCAATGTACCTATGAAGTTTCATGATCCTAGTCGTAAGTATTCTTGAGTTATCATCCAAAACCACTTTACTGTTTCAAGTCACTGTGACCTTGACCTTTGACCTAGTGACAGGAAAATCAATAGGGGTCATCTGCCAGTCATGATCAATGTACCTATGAAGTTTCATGATCCTAGGCATAAGCATTCTTGAGTTATCATCCGGACACCATTTTACTATTTCGAGTCACTGTGACCTTAACCTTTGACCTAGTGACCTGAAAATCAATAGGGGTCATCTGCCAGTCATGATCAATGTACCTATGAAGTTTCATGATCCTAAACCTAAGCATTCTTGAATTATCATCCGGAAACCATTGTACTATTTGGAGTCACTGTGACCTTGACCTTTACCTAGTGACCTCAAAATCAATAGGGGTCATCTGCCAGTCATGATCAATGTACCTATGAAGTTTCATAATCCTAGGCCTAAGCGTTCTTGAGTTATCATCCGGAAACCATCTGGTGGACGGACGGACCAACAGATCGACATGAGCGAAACTATATACCCTTTCTTCTTTGAAGGGGGGCATAAATATTAAAAATGAATGTTCCTTTCCTAATTTGATGATTTTATGAAGTGAAATTCCACATGTCAATGTTTCTTGACCCAATCCTAAAATGGCCACAACAATAATTGTGACATATATAATTAATAAGGTACAGCCAAATGTTAAAGGTTACAAAAGCTTTTAAAAAGCCAGTTGTTCTAAAGAGAGCAAACAACAATATGACTGCATTAAAAACTAGATCACAGGAAACGTAATCGTTTTTCCTGGTTTGGCCTTAATTGTGAACAATTTTATCATACCATCATCAACACTGCTGTTGTACCAATTAAATTAGCCAGCAATAAGTGACTTAACAGCAAACTAACAATGTTTGAAGTACTTGTTTCCTTTATTGTCAACAAATCATCTTGAGATGGGATCTTTAATGCGCTTTTATTTCTAAGATTAGAGGGAAGTGCATGTAAACATTTACATTTTAGAGATTTATGAAGTATTCAGATTGCATTGTGTTGATTTATACATCTTGTTAAAGTGAAGAAGCAGGTATTTTTTCCAAAAAAATATTCTCATGAAAATACCAAAGTGTTTCAGATTTTAGTAAATGAGGTTGAGTGCTGTTAAAGATACATGAGTGACATAAATGAATCTCCAGCTTTCAGCTGATGTACACGGAAGAAACAAAGTGAATACTGAGCACAAGAAAGTACTCAATTTTATCAACAATAATGGAGGAAACTTTTGTTTGGTTTCAACTGACTTTGCTATTATCCGGAATTCAAATAGGTAAATACTAGTACCGGTAAGCTGTTAATTTCATAAAGAAGTAATATTTGCCTATAAAAGGGTAGAAATAAGAATAAAGGGTAGAAATAAGAATAAATGTCTTTTAATGGCAAGTATTTTTGATTGGAAAGCATGCATGAAATAATTGGCAAGTATTTCTATTATATTTTATTACCTAGAACTAAAAATGATATGGAGTGACTTTTTCAAGTGGCATTAAAGATTTACAAAGAAACAAGGCATTAAAATAAAACCAAATTGCTAACTGATCAATTAAATTTGCTACAGTATCATGAACTTATTATCAAGTCCGAATTGTAGTGTAACATATTTCAGGTTTATTTTTTTCAATATGCACACTTTCACAATCTGTGAAAATAATGAGCAAATAAATGACACCATACATACTGCCATTGATTTTGTTATCCAATCTATAAAAAAAAAATGCCCCCAGCGGCAGTAAGTTAATCTGGGATGCTTAGTGTTGACTGCACAATGATGGTATCCAAACAAGCCACATTCAAACTACATGTAGCTTTAAATAATCACTTGAACATTCATGTAAACAATAGCTTTGCAAACAACAATACACATACTTCACTACCTAGTTAATGTTGACTGAGTAAGAACAGGATCTACATAGGAATCTTAAACCTTTGCATGCTGGGAAATTTGTCGTCTGCTAAAATGTCGTCTGCAGAATTTCTAAAATGAGCATTTTCTTCTATTTTTTTCAAAGAATACTATCAGAATAGCAAACAGTTTGGATCCTGATGAGACGCCACGTTCTGTTGCGTCTCATCTGGATCCAAACTGTTTGCAAAGGCCTTTAAAATTCGGTTCCCGCACTGAAAGGGTTAAAGAAACAAACTTTCAGTACTTTTTTATTTCTTGTTTGATCTTGGTTTGAGTTTTCAATTATTTCTGTAACTATATTAAACACAATATTTTATTAGAAAAAAAAAAATAACATGCATATTTGCATTATGGCATTTTATCCACATACCAAATTGCATCAACCCATCTTTAGCATTTTTTTAATACATGCAAGATCCAGATTATTTTTTATAAGATCAGACAGACAGACCAGGGCTTAAGTATACAGTCCCCTCCAGTGAAACCGGTATAGAACTAATAACTTCATGCAATAACTCTTTTAAACCAAAATTATATTGATTTTACTTGATGATTTCAAAGTGACACAAAACATATGTAATTAAAATAATTAAACACATCTTCATTTGTTTATTAGCTCGGCTGTTTTCAGAGGCAGTGTCATAGCCATCTCATTGTCTGCCGTGCTAAAACCTTAACATTAAGTGCTTCCACCTACAACTTTGAAACTTCAAATGTAGCTGCACCTTGATAAGTTCTACGTGCCAGACCACTTTTTGGGTCACTAGGTCAAAGGTCAAGGTCACTGTGACTTCTAATATAAAACTTCTGACAAGCTTTCATTAATTCAAAACTGCACCCGCAGCCGATCATTGGCACCCGCTTTGCGATGCTCTTGTATTAACAATATCTGATACAAATGTGGTAATTCATAGAAGAGTGGTTTATTTGCAAATATAAAACAATAAAGACAAATTATTTCCATTCTAACAAATGTCACATTTAATACATTTAGAATAAGAAATTTTTTTGACAATTCTGCACTCAGAAACAGAACTTTTTTAATCGTTTGACTTGTGCACTCAGGAATTCCTTTTGAAACATTGAGTCCAGCAAATTATTCTAAATGTCTATAGAAAAATGTGTTTCTATACAAGTGTCATGTAAGAGCACCACAATAAGATCAGAAAAACATGTTTCACCCATATCAGAATAGTTGTATTATAGCCCTAAGCAGAGTGAAAGCTGATCCCTCAAAAAGTTTCCGCTACCTCGTTCAGTAGAGGCCTTGATATTATATTGCGGGCTGGATTAACCCTATGACCATATAACTTGTAAAAGGGTTGGTTATACATTCATTGAAACAGCTATTGTTACTCTTTATCTAATTCAAGATTGTCCACATACAATTTTCTTATAAGTAAAGGTTTATCAGTTTTCCAAGAAAATTATTAGTAGGGCTCGATTGGTCAGTGTCAGCTCAGGTACTACTTTAAAGTACACCGGGTACTCATCAGTATTCTACAATATACCCTGGGTGAGGAAAATATACGAAAACATACCGACATTACTTAAGCTTTATTGGATGTTGTGGGCTCATTTTTTTCACATTAATTAGGTTCATATTTATATGAATATTCTGTTAAATGGCTTCTATATTATTGAACGTCATACTCAAAATAACATGTTATAGTTGAGGAAACTGTTTTTCAAAGGGAATTTTGTTGCGTAATGTTTTCCCACATCAGATTTAGGGCAGCAGTTACAATCTTATAATTGCTGAGTGCTTTTATCCAGGATGCATTGTAGTATACTTAACGAGTGCCCCGGGTACTTTTTAGTAGTACCCAGGCTTCCAATGATCTATTGAGCATAAGTGGCTCAACTGCATGTCATTACTTTACTGAAATACTTTTGAAAACTGCAACAAATTCAACTAAACAAACTATGACATTATAGGCTGGACAAAAGGCAGTGGTGGCCAATGTTACAGCGCCTGTCAGGCTCACTGCTCTGAGGCGTGGAGCAAACTGTGGACAGCAAATCACAACAGGCAGTACCAGGACATCTGCAGGTAGGGCCATACCTTAGGATCCACAAACAGTTTAGCAACAGTGATTTAGGGTATTGACATTTATTAGATTAAAACAGGGATTTCAATAGTATCTAAATTGTGCTTTTTTATGCATGCAAGTAAATTAATTTATTCACTTATTCAAATTTAAGTTAAAGCAAATAATGTGCTTAGTATCATTTTGATGTATGAACATACTTATAAATTATTATATGTTTTAGAGTACTCTTTACATTCATAAACAGGAACCCAATATTTTCAGAACATTTAACAAAATAATTCTGATCAACCTATTATGATGCAAAATATTGTTTAAGTTATCAAATTTCAAAACAATTTTGACTCCTTGTTTACAAAACCTGGTGAAAACCATATTTACTGGTAGGAAGTTTTAAGTTATATATTGTATATGCCAGTGCAGTTCAATTGCACCCTGTCCCTGCTTTTGAATGCATAAAGGCATTGTGTAAATAAAGCTCACCACTATTATACTATTAATCTTTGCATTACCTTGACACATGAAAATATTTAAAGACTACTTTGATGAATATATACATATATTTACATCTGTACTGACAGTGATTTAATCTAATGAATCACACCTCCCTAAGTAAACTGTAATGGCCTGCATAATATCCTGCAAAACCTACATGAAACATGAGCTGTCACCATAGGATGACTTATGCCCCTTATAAACGCTTGATAGAAGTTATGAGCATTTTTCAAAACCTAATCGCAGATTTCGAAACCTAAACGCAGACCCTTAGTTCAAGGTCAAGGTCACAGGGGTCAAAATTTGTGTGCGTATGGAAAGGCCTTGTCCATTTACACATGCATGCCAAATATGAAATTGCTATCTGAAGCAACATAGAAGTTATGAGCATTTTTTGAAACCTAAATGCAAAGTGTGACGGACAGACGAACGGACAAACGGTCCGATTACTATATGCCCTCCTTCGGGGGAAAAAAAAACTAACCAAAACATAGAAAACAATTCAGGTTACAGATATTAATGTTATTTCTGAAATATTTCTGTCTGCAGGCACTTTGGGGATATCAACACGTGCACCATGCAGTTCCAGACCCAGTGCAGGTTCAGTGAGGGGGAGACCACTCTGTATCAGACAGACATCGTGCAGTACTACACTGGCAAGCCACACAACTGTCCGCTCATAGGGGGAAGTATGTAAACTTGGTGGTTGAAATGCAGAGACAGGGAATTTTCCAGAGGAAAAAGTAGTACACTGCAACTCCAATATATCACGGTCCGTTATATCGCGTTGTCAAATATATCGCGAATCGGCTATGGCTCTCAAAAATCTGACGAGCATAATCCCCAAATAAAATGTTTTAATCTGAGAATTTGATGAATTAAAATCCGTTTCAAGCTAGTATTTTTCTCTTTTTTCACCAACTTTAATCTTACATTCATAATCCAGTTTTGACCAGATTGTTTGCTTACATTGTTCATCACTTTAACACCTGTGCACTGCGATAAACAATAGCCCCTCTTGTCAAACATCACAGGTCATTTCGGGTGTTACCATTCTGTATTGAATTTGCTTTGAACTGCTGAAACGCACCAGTGCACACATGAAGGTGTACACAATTATAACTGTAAATGTCACAAGTCAATACTGACCTATCTCAACAATCTGTGTGCGTTAGATACAGTGTAAACTACTTGCTTTTAATTTAAAGGTAAAGATCCCTCAGTTTGTCAAAATGCACTACTATTAAAACCCATGCTTTTCCTGAGAATAAATGACGTCATTTTGTACATGGGTCTAATTTGTGCATGCTTTCTTGAACAATACAACTCGGCAATGTTTTTCGGATTACAAATTTAATTATATGCATTTGAAAATACTCACAAGGAATAATGTTTTGTGTTATACTAATGAATAATATATGGATATAACACATAATTGAATAAGGTAGGTAAATAGCGTGTTTTGAGATTGCATAACGATGCTAATGCATACATATACATGCATACATAACCTTACCATTTATATCCCGCGCCGGATTTATCACAGTCCGATCTTTGGACCCCTTCAACCGCGATATATTGGAGTTGCAGTGTATGCTGCAACCTTATAAGCGTGATTTCAAATCTTCTGACTATTATGTTACCCTGCAGAAGCTATGAAAAACTTGTGAATACACACTGTACTTTCAAAAAATAAAATAATCTTATTTATAAATATTGTGATTACATCTGAATAAAATAAAATTTCAAATAAAAGTCTGACTGAACTTAGCAGCACACCATGCATAATATATCCCTTTATCTTTTCTTACTCAGCATTCTTGACTGTCTTTTTATATATGTGTTATGTGTTGATAAAATAAAAGACCAGGAGTTTATATACATCTTTGAAAGCTAATTTTAAGAAGTAAACTTCCGCACTTTCAGTTCTTTAAATATTTCTCCATCTTATCTGTATCAGACTTCAACTTGTATTTGAAAAGATAAAATATTTTGAAACATCCTTAATATGCAATTTATCACTGCACACAAATGCCAAATATTTCAAACAAGAATATGCGGTAAAGCCTATTATTAAGTGGATAAATATCGCTACTTAATTTGTTGATTTTTTTCCAGATATGGAATATAAAGGCCAGTACGACACGACACCCAGGTCAGGTGCTTGCTCTACAGGGATATTGTCACCAATACAAACTCTACTTCTGGCCTTAGTTTTGGAAGTGTTCTTAGCCGTATGAGTGACAAAAAAAACAACATTTATATATGTAATACATACTCATTAATTATTTGAGAATTTTTATTATAAAGTTACTGTTGATCTACAATGTATTTTATTCATTATATTAAGAATTAAAAAAATAAAAAAACACAATGTATTTTATTCATTATATTAAGAATTAAAAAAAAATTAAAAAACAATTCAGTATATGGTACTCTATTATGCTTTAATATTAGAAAGCAGACGATTTTCTTCGTAAGCTTTTATCTGGCATAAAATTCTTGAGCCAAATATTATAAGTTCTGTACATAACTTTAAAAGTTTTCATTACTGTTGATGGATGTAATTTTACCCTTTTTGCAAAATGTATGAAGGGATTAGTGTTACTTATAAAAATCGGAAACATTCATTTAGTTTGTTGATGTCTGAAGATTACTAAACAAAATTTTGACACATATCACTTGTAAGTTTGATGTCTTGCTACACGCACACTGAAAGAAAATTTAACTTTTCATTTTTAAACACAAAAAGCCATTGTAAAATTAGTCCAAGACTTTGACTTAGAATACAGCACTGACAAAAACAAATCTGTACCAGATGAGAAAACAATCAACATTTAACTAATACGTATTTATTCACCAAAGCATGAGTAGTTTTATTCTTAAAGTCCCCTGTGCCCTCACCTTGCTCCTGTAAAGTGTGGTGAAGTGGTTATTCCTGAAGAGGACCGCCAGCTCATCACACTTGAGCTGTGTGGCCAGCTCTGACAGGCCGTGGTATGTGAGCTGGGACGCAGAGCTCTCTAGAAACTGCTCGGCTACCAACGCTACAATTACAAGAACCATATGAAAATGTTGTATTCTATTATAAGACATGGGTGGAAAATGTTGTATTCTATTATAAGACATGGGTGGAAAATGTTGTATTCTATTATAAGACATGGGTGGAAAATGTTATATTCTATTATCCCTTTACCACTTAGATACGTATTATTACGCATTAGTAGTCCTTTAGAAAGGTTTACCGGTATATAATTAAAGACCCTTGTAACTAGATTAAAGTTTTTAAGGCTTCATCTCCAAAACTTGGATACTGATGGGCAGCAAACAGCATAAAACCTGAACAGACTGAGAGTTACTCTCAGGCTGTTCTGGTTTTAAGCTGTTTGCAAATAGCCATTTTCACTTTGCCTCTGAGTGGGAAATGGTTAAAAGACATGGGTGGAAAATATATAAATGTTTTAGCTGGGCTCTGGGAAAACCCAGCTTAGTAAAGTGTTGTCCCATCTTAGCCTGAACAGTTTGCACAGGCTTATCCGAGACAACATTTTTCACTTTAATGGCATTTTTCATTTAAAGGAAGTCCTTTCAAAATGCACTTCCAGTCCAGGCAGAAAGTATTGTCCCTAGTTAGCCTATGTAGACTGTACAGGCTAATCTGCGACCCAACTCCCACATGCATTCAGCTGGATTTCTCCAGTATAATGATATCATTTTGTTGATGTTTTGTGTATACCTATTATTTTATTTTTCAACACTCAACATCAGCTCAAAATCTTGTTTCCATGTGAGCTAGAAAGGATAACAATATATAAAGCCACATAGCTGTATGAACATTGAAAATGCAATCTGCATACAACTACTCATATCCAATATTCATCTTGTAGTGATTGTATAATTGAGTCTTATAGTATTGCAGTTTGTTTGTGTTTTTCAAAAGGAAGAATTTCAAATGAAGAGTTATAGCAAAGAATCTTATCAATTTTGAGTATTTTTTATCGGTCACACATTCTAAAAGAAATGCCTGCATCAAACATACACATTGATGGGCCTGTGATATACTTTGACCTTGATCCCACTTCTATAGATGTTATCCTGGACTAGGTGAGGACTAGGTAAGCATGTTAGCTGCATACATACAAAATGTCAGTGCAGTGCATCTACCAAAGTTAAGTTATTGAGTGGAGATTTAGAATTATGCTCCGGACAAAAAATTTACTTTAAAATTATATAAAAGGGGAGATAATTCAAAAACTAAGGTAGATAGAGTTATGGTTCTTGGTCACTGCACTTCTCCTAGTTGCCATCTGTTTATATGTCAAGTTTCCAGTAATACCTTTAGTAGATTTAGAGTTATGCTCCGGACAAAAACTTACTTTAAAGTGATATAAAAGGGGAGATAATTCAAAAACTAAGGTAGATAGAGTTATGGTTCTTGGTCAGTGCACTTTTCCTAGTTGCCATCTGTTTATATTCTAAGTTTAAAGTTAATCCATTGAATAGATTTGGAGTTATGCTCCAGACAAAGTTTCGGACGGACGGACAGATGGACGGACAGACGGGACCAATTACTATAATCCCCTCCGAAAAAAAATTCGACTGGGATAATAAGCAAGATAACACAAGATTTTTTTTCAGACATATAAAATGTACAATTTCTTAAAATAAAATTTAAAGTGATATTATGGGCATCTAACAGTTTATAGGTGTCTATCGCAACTGTTGTTTATTTTTGGTGTTTTCACTTCATATACACTTATATTTGTTAATGCAGCATCAACATACTATAACAATATCCCGGAAAGAGAAAATTAATGCATTTGAATATCAACCGTACTTTCGTTTGACAACTGATCATGCATGTACGATGTGATACTGCAGATTCATTCATACGACACAAAAACACAATTTTGTTTTACGGATCATTTCGGCTTACTCACCAGTCACGTAAATTATATTGAATATAAAATATATTTTAATAAACAACTGGTAGTCAGATGAGTTGCAGATAATTGGTCAGTAACCACATTTTAACTAACTGTTTTGACCTGTTAATTCTTTTCAGCTCAATTCAACAGTGAAAAATGCCCATAATATCACTTTTAGATACATTATGGTCATGTAAAAATATGTTTTTTTCATACTATTTCTTCAATTATTCTTTTATACAAATCATGAACACACAATAAACCACTAATATTGTAAAACAATATACATTATAAACACATAAGCAAATGAATTAAAAACAGCTCAGCATTTGGTTGGATACAGTGAATACTTAATTTCATTCTAATTAAATAAATGCATTCATGGTTATGTTATGCTTAGAGAATCCTTGATGAACTGAGTTAAACATTTAATTAATAACATTCTATTATTTGAGTTAAGTAATGTGTGATATTACTAAATAGATTGTCTTTTACAACAACCTGAGCCCCGTTCTGAAGACACTGGTTTTAACCCTTTCCCACTTAGATTCGTATTTTGACGTGTTTGTAGTCCCTAAGAAAGTGAAATTTAATTAAAGACCTTTGTTACTAGATTCAAGTTTTAACAGCTTCATTTCCAACCCTTAGATATGGATGAGCAGCAAACAGTTACTCGCAGGCTGTTCTGGTTTTATGCTGTTTGCACATAGCCATTTTCACTTTGCCTCTGAGTGGGAAAGGGTCAATGCATGAGGGGTAAAGTGTCAACCCAGATAAGCACAGGAACCACTCTTTCTGCTTTTATGGTATGTTTTGTTGAAAGGAAATCTCTTCTAAGAAAATATCCAATTTAGGCAGAAATTATTGTCCCTAATTAGCCTGTGCAGTCTGCAGAAGCTTATCTAGGACAACACTTTAGGCACAAAGGTTGAACCCCTTTTTCAAAGAGAAAAGCGTATATTTTGTCATGCATTTCTCTGTGCGTACCCTGTTGGACCAGCTCGGGATCCTCTGACGTCTTCAATGTGATGATTCTCTCTACAAGCTGATTGTAGCTGAACTTGCCCACGGCCGTGTTGTCCAGATGGTTCTGTGGATCTACCAGCCAGCCGTGGTACAGCGGGATTTGCAGCAGGTCGAATATGATGTATTCTGGGGTGTACTCAAAGTCTCGCACCCTGGAAAATGTGCGCATAGTAACAGCAAAATATTGACTGCATTGCATATATTTGAAAATAAGAAAGGGAAAACAAGACAATCATTTGCCCATAGCGCTCAGTTGAACCCACATTCAACTTTTGTCTTTAAAATTCACTGAAAACTCTGCCTTGTCACAAAAAAGCTGTTTACAGCAAAATTTGACTTTTGACCTCAAAGCGTTTCCTTGACCATTGAGGTTATGATACCATTATAAACGCAACACTAGGTATCCTTATTGTAGTCACTTGTTGCAGGTTATTTGTAAATTGCTTTATGAATGTCCAAGTTACAGCTTGGACATTTTGTTTAGTGGTTAACTTAAAGGGGCCTTTTCACAGATTTTGGCATGTTTTGAAGTTTGTCATTAAATGCTTTATATCGATACATGTAAACCTTGGATCTAAAAAGCTCCAGTAAAAATTAAAGAATACCCCAGTAAAAAGTAACCCTTAACAGGGCTCGAACCACTTCAGGGGTCTTGATGAAAAAGTCTACCACTTAGACCACTCAGCCATCCCTGCTCATGCAATTTAGGATGTATTTTATATATATAAGCAATCCTCGTAGTTTCACAAAATGAAATGAAAACAATAGAACTTTCCAAATTATTTAATTGTTTTGCGTTGCAACGCTTTATAATTTTCAGGTTTTTAAATTGTCAAAAGATGCATATTATGGCCATCTTAGAGCATGGTAAATGTTCAGTATTACTGTTCCTCACAAATATCATAACTTAAATGAAAATTTGAGAATCTGAAACACATTTTTCAATTTTGTCAATTTTCCAAAACATGAAATGTCCCCTTTAGCTTAAAATACCATTCATTTGCACCATTAATTAAGTTGCCCCATTCATAATTTCATTAAATATCTTATGGATTATGGATCTAAGAATTATTAATAATTATTATCACATGTTATTGACCACAAAGTCCCACAACATCTACCTACCCAGTGAATTTAACATTGACATCCAAGCCTGTCTGCAGTTTGTACATGACCGCCATTGCATCTCCCATGTTCTGCTCAAAGTTGAGACGTGATGGCGTGGATACACCCTACAAGTGAGGAGTATTTGGAAAAGGCGCATTGTTGCAAACCCTTCTAAATATGACATTATTATATATTGTGGGAGATTTGGATGTCAGAAATTATCAAATGTAAAAATATTGGCTCTAGCCTTGAAACTTTTCAGAAAAGAGCTTATGGAATTCCAAATTTTGCCATAATTTTATTACTGGAAACAAGGTTCTGAAATATAAGAATCATTTCATGATTTAATTTTCCAAATTATCAGAAACATCAGAGGACCGATGGTATTTCGGAAATACTGATTATATCGATAAACTGTACCATGACTTATAAATGACCATAAAAATAACATTTAAGTGCTTTTTAAAAGAAGAATACAAATAAATTTTTGTATTGATAAGAAAACCTTTTATTTTACTAAGGCAATCACTACCCACATGTTACTTAATTTTTGTGCTTACTTGGACAAAGAAATAATTAAATGATGATTAAAAGTCTGTAAGAACAATTTTTAAACCCACATCATCAATAGACAATCTTGAAGAATAGCATGCTTCAGCAAATTTAGAATTGGACAATGAACAGAGCTCCCATTTAACCATGTATCACTCAACATGCAAACAATCTACATAAAACTTCTGTATGATGTCCTCAGAAGTCTATCCTCAAGCAGGTATATATGATCTTACTCTTATTAAAGACAGATAAAATGGATATAAATAAAATATAGGAAAAATAAACATAAGTTATGAACCAAAACATGTACGAACATTTAGTTTTATACAATGGAAAATAATTTCCATTTGTACGGTAATGTTGAAAACCCATCCATTTGTACAGTAATGTTGAAAACCCATTCTTACAAAATGACATGAACACTGTTTTTGTACAAGTGAACAAGTAAAGATGTGATATTAGACATAGGCACACTTTTTTGTTCTGCCATAAATAACAGCAAACACTTCACTATTACAATAGTCCTAAGAACAGTTTATTTATAATACCATTTACAATTTATTAATACACTTTTTATGATAAATTATATGAATATTCTCAGTATAATTTATTTCTTAATTCGTATTTGTGTGCTGGTTTAAACGAAAATGAAAATAAAATGGGGACGTTAAAAGTGTATATACACACTTGAGTCAGTAAATGTCATAACTTCACAGGAAAATATTTTATGCACATGTATTTAGTTAGGGTTTCCAACAACATACCTCTTATTGTTTCAATGTACATTCTAACTAATATTTGTTTGATAAAACAACCACACTTTTCTTGGTATTGGTAAGATTACACTAAAAGCTAATTGTACATAGACACAATTATAAAAGGAGTTGTAGAAGGTAAATGTGGCTGCTAAACTTCTTCTGCATTACACTTTAAAAAAAATATAAACACAAAACCAACGGAACCAGTAGATTTCCTTCTCTCTACTGAAACATCACAAATGCTAACATGCAAAATGACATAACAAGTAAAACAAGAATTCCCATTCAAAACATACATCAGTAAAATTATTATTAGAGAACCAAGAAATTGTGTTTTTTAAAGTCAATTTCGGGATCAAATTCGGCTCATCGCCAATCTCAAAAAAGAAATATATTTTCCCAAATGAATGCCTGGAATTGACCCTCTTAATAAATAAGTTTTAATCAATATTAAGTTCGTTTTCGTATCCACCTTTTTTGCATTGTATCTAACTAAATATATTATTTAAAACATGTTAAATCTGGATTTTAAAGTATTTGTAATCAAAAAAACAACAACAGCAACATCAATGCCCCATTTTTAGTCAAAACAAAAGCAATTTTTCCAAATCCATTAAGGGTCCTGGCCTGTTCCCAAAATGTTGAAAAAATAACACTGCAAAGATTATTTCTTTCACAAGCAAACTGATTTGTAAAATTTTGTGAGAACAGAAATAATAATAATTGTTAATCAGCCAATTAACAACTCAGATCAGATGCTACAATGTATGTACAATTCCCAGTATTCATAAATACATACCAGAACTCCAAAATACTGCTTATTGCCTGAAAATCAATAAACTGAAAATATTAACTAAAAATGAAAATGTATTATACTAACCTAATGCTAAAAGGCTCTCCTAACTTACCTCTTCTCCTGGAACATGACTTAGCACACAGTCCCCAAGGTAGGTCATCAGCTGATTAGCGGACACAAACTCGGTGTGAGGGGCTAATTTCACACAGTCCTTGAGTAGTAACACGTTCATAATGGCCAGCAAAGGGCAAGGACCATTTTCATTCTGTGTGATAATAGGCTTTTGAGCATTTTTAAAGAACACCCATTTTACGTGGTACACACTCTCTGAGGAGTTACTGCCGCTAGCAACAGCAGCACCTTCCTTGTTTGAGTTCCAACCCGCATTCATGCCAATACCAGCACCATCTTCAGTTGGTATGGATTCCTCCTTGGAATACTCAGTCTTTGATTTATTCTCAGAAATATTGTTTTGAGCTTCACAGTGTATAGTTGTCGGTATACTTGCTACAGATTCTTCTTCCAGTAATTTCTGTTCAGGTTTTATGTCTTGAGGTGGTAAAGGTGTTGTGTTTTTCTCTTCATCAGTATCGATGAAAGCATCTTCAGGGAAATCATCCTCAACAAAAGGGGAGTCGGTAGATCTTGACTCAGTGTCTTGCAAATCAGACTTTGATGAATCGGTCTGCAAACCAGACACTGAACTACTAGCATGATCCTCTGAAAAGACAAACATTAAATACAATTATTTAAGTGCTTAGGAAATATTGATTGATATCAAACATACAAACATGGCAGATTATGTTTGAAATAAAGCGGCTTTTTTTAAGCAATCTAGGAACATTCTAAGGGGACTTATTTTTGTTACCTTAAGTAAGTATTTTACATTCTGTCTCATGCAACAATTGGTCATCAGCCATATGCAATCAGCTCCTGCAGGCTGGTCTGAAGCTAAGCCTGATGTATATTCATAAGGTCACTTTTTTCATGACACAAGTCTTATTATAAAAGGAATACATGAAATCAAACCATTGCAAAATTATTAATGCCAACATGGAGAAGTCAATGAAAAGCCTTTACGTGCTATTTTAGCCCTTTTTATCTATACTCATACTAAGGGTTCTGTAAAGAGGGTGACTTCATAGAGCAAGGAGAAATTAATGTTGCCCATATTTTAAAGTCAATCCATTTACAAACAATACCCATAGAGCAACGACCTGTTACAAATCCAGCAAACACAGGTCATTGCTTAACATCAGCACATTCTATCCTCTATAAAACAAAATCATCAATGATCTATTGACAGTGCTAACATTGCTCCAATTCAAAAGAATAGATTGATGCCTTTTGTAATGGTCAAATGATGCTAATTTTACAAGCTTAAAGCTTACATTCTCTTGAAATTGGCCTTAATATCAACCTCAATATAGACACTCACATGATTTTTGATTTCAAACTGACGCAATTTTTAAGTGTATAAAACAGGCTGCAGATTTTGAGGCACAGGTTTTATTAATGATGTTGCACGTTGTAATTATGTGATTATCAAAGAGTTGTGTTCTATAGGGAATTTTTGCAGTCACAATTTGAAACCGGATTACACGTTAATAATAATGTGCTTTTGAGAGAACTTTCGAGAGAAAAACTTGTCAAAACACCAATTTTCTATATAAAACAAATTGCGTGCTGACCGACACACATTGATGTTTCACATAAATTTACTTTCGTTTTCGTCTGATTTTCAGAAAATATTGCATCAATCTAAATTTCGACTTAATTGATGATTGGTTGAATTAAAACAGTACTCGATGTGTACACAATTTACACATGCCTCTGTCCCGAATGGATGTCAAATACACGCATACCCCACATTTCAAGTTATGGAGTAATCCTCAGAGTGCACATGTGTCATCCGTATTCTCAGGGTACTTAACGTTCAAATAAAAATTAAAGTTGAAATAAATACTTAATTTATCAATTATGGACTCCTTTGCGAAGATAAGCAACTTTTCTGCTGATATCCATCTAAATTGAATTCATATAATGTTTTATTTCGTGTCAAACAGTTAATACACCATTCTGTTCACTGATGCGTACGAGATGCCATATTCATATTCTCTTAGGTCAACAGGCTTTAGGTCACTAAATCACAGTTAAAACATAATATCTAGATAGAAGCTTAACTTTCAATAATTGTAACATTAATTATTAAAGATTAAATTTGATTTAAAGGGATCTTTTCACGCTTTGGTAAATTGACAAAATTGAAAAAAGTTGTTTCAGATTCGCAAATTTTCGTTTTAGTTATGATATTTGTGAGTAAACAGTAATACTGAACATTTACCATGGTCTAATATAGCCATTATATGCATCTTTTGACGATTTTAAAACCTAAAAATTATAAAGCGTTGCAACGCGAAACGATTGAATAATTTGGAGAGTTCTGTTTTTGTCGTTAAATTTTGTGAAACTACGAAGATTGCTTATATAAGGTATAAAATACATCAAGTATGTGTACTCGGCGGAATAGCTCAGTAGGCTAAAGCGTTTTTACTTCAGGACTCTGGCAGGACACCAGGGGTCACCGGTTCGAAACCTGCTCCGGGCAATGTTCTTTTCCTTTTTTAAATTTTATTCTTGATTTTTTACTGGAGCTTTTACGATCCAATGTTTACATTTATCAATATAAAGCATTTAATGAATAAGTTAAAAAATGCCAAAATCTGTGAAAAGGCCCCTTTAAAATGAACATAAGCAGTTTAACAATCGTTTGAATTGCACAACAGTCATACTTCTACTCCTCTGGACAATGCATTCACCTAAATGGGGCTTCCTCTTCTGAGCATTTTAACATGTGTACAGTGTATAAGATGCACCCAATGTTTATAAACATCTCATTGTCCCAATGTGATCAACTTCACATCAGGAAAGTCTATTAGTTGTGGTGGAAAACTTTGCCTACATGCATAAGTCATCATAAATAATTGATCGTCACACCTTTAAGACCCAACCCTTATGCTCATTCAGGTTCAATCCACAGTAAGTGGTTTCATGCCTAATCTTTAAAATGTGTTGTGAAACCCAAGTCGGCGGAGCTTGTAAATTTTGCATATTAATGAGATCGGGAAAATGCGAGCAGACGATGTGAAACAAGTTGTAACAAGGGCTGTTTGTAAAACATGCATGCCCCCCATATGGGCTGTCAGTTGTAGCGGCAGCCATTGTGTGAATACTTTTTTTGTCACTGTGACATTGACCTTTGACCTAGTGACCTGAAAATCAACAGGGGTCATCTGCCAGTCATGATCAGTATACCTATGAAGTTTCATGATCCTAGGCCTTATTATTCTTGAGTTATCATCAGGAAACCATTTTACTGTTTCGAGTCACTGTGACCTTGACCTTTGACATAGTAACCTGAAAATCAATAGGGGTCAACTGCCAGTCATGATCAATGTACCTATGAAGTTTCATGATCCTAGGCATAAGCATTCTTGAGTTATCATCCGGAAACCATTTTTCTATTTCGAGTCACTGTGACCTTGATCTTTGACCTATTGACCTGAAAATCAATAGGAGTCATCTGCGAGTCATGATCAATGTACCTATGCAGTTTCATGATCCTAGGCATAAGCGTTCTTGAATTATCATCCGAAGACCATTTTACTATTTTGAGTCACTGTGACCTTGACGTTTGACATAGTGACCTGAAAATCAATAGGGGTCATCTGCCACTCATGATCAATGAACCTATGAAGTTTCATGATCCTTGGCATAAGCGTTCTTGAGTTATCATCCGGAAACCATCTGGTGAACGGACGGACGGACCGACCTACCTACATGAGCAAAACAATTTACCCCCTCTTCTTTGAAGGGGGGCATAAAAGCTGAAATACTGAAAAATTGAATATGAATATTGTCTAGCTAGGTGGAAAAAAACGTATTTCTCAGGGATAACTATCACAACTTGCTAAAATATTGCTCATTATCACTATAAATATTGTTGACTTACAGCGAAAGAAATTGGGTCCCCAAATCTGACAGGTTAACAACACTAAGGGGGCGCGATCGAAATACCGCGGAAATAGAGATACCACGAGAATACGGATGTCGACTATAACTTCCGGAAAATTGAGAACGATTGTGGTCATGAAATTCTTAGACACATTTATCGTCAATAATGACCAGCTATTTTGAGGTTTTGTAAAAAATATACTGATTGCTGACTTCAGTAAAGGTGACATGATAGATTGTTTTAGGTGTACAGCTTTTTGGTAAACTGTCCAGACATTTTTAATGGAATGTCCAGATTTGGACCTGAACAATTCTGGCATGTGTGATTTAACTACAAAGCTATCACTCAAGATTTTGCAATTTAAAGGTGACGAGGAAAATGCAAACTTAATTGGAACATTAAGAGTAGGGCTGTCACGATTCACCGGTATATCCGTATATCGCGGTGCATGTCGTGAAAAAAATCGCACCGCGGTACGGCGTTGCCGCACCGGTTTTTTTAATATTATTATATTAGCACAGATATAAATACATTACATAATTATTTTGATATAGATATCGTTTTGAAAAATGTAGAAGCGATTCAAAAGGGCTAAATAAATAATCCGTTAATATCCAGGTCAAGCAAGCGCTTCCACTTGTAGATGTTTAACTTTCACGTTTAAAATACGGCGATGTATGGGTCCGTACCTTTTTTGGAATTAGGGACAGATTTCCTTTGCAAATAAGTTCATAATTATCCAAAAGATGTTTATTCTATTTCTTATTTTCTTTCTTAAGTATATTGATCGTTCAAAGCATGGCACTTCCGAATCATGTTATCTTAAGATTCTGAATAAGTCGAGGAAGAGTCAGAACGCTACCGATTTTCAATACTGGGCCCGCTGACT
Organism: Dreissena polymorpha; assembly: GCF_020536995.1. NCBI lineage: Eukaryota > Metazoa > Mollusca > Bivalvia > Myida > Dreissenidae > Dreissena > Dreissena polymorpha. The sequence continues at coordinate 68,339,588 of NC_068355.1, read as the reverse complement.
CCGCATTTTGAACATGCCCTTGAAATTTCGATTTACACAGATCGTAGTCACAGCTATTGTAAACAACATGGCGGACATTTTAGAAAAAGACGCGAACAATAACAATGACTACTACTATCAAGTTTATTACAGTTTCTTTTACAATTTCTAGTCATACTATGATACCAGTGTTTTCTGATTATTGAGTTCAATAAAGTTTGTAAAACTTGTTATTCTGCTGTTTTCTTCACAGATACATATTCTGTAAAATATCGCGGTACGTACCGCGATACAGTGTTGCCATACCACGATAAACCGCGGTACGCTCACGGCGTATCGTGACAGCCCTAATTAAGAAGAGGAAAAATAAGCTAGCTTTCAACAGCCTTCAGCAACACTGTTAGACTGTCTGGTTATCACTTAATGGACCCTGGTTCAAATTCAATCCCCCAAGAGCTCTAGATTGTTCACTTCATACAACAACATTGAATAACCCATACAGCACATTTATCCATACTAATACACTTTTACAAAATAATAAAAGTTAATATTAAAAAACAACCTTGATGTTCATTATTCACAATACATAAATCTTTGCTAAGCATGGGGCTGTTGCAATTCTGATTCGTGTTCACTGGCTGGTTATCATTATCCGAGGTGGAATTTTCATTATTTTCAACCATGTTACTGTCATTGATAATTGTGTTCTGTTTGTCATCGTGATCCATTATAACAACGAGTAAAATAACGCTGAGTGTTCTCTTGAGTCTTGACAATCGCAATTCGTTTCAACTTTCAGAAGTAAACTTCCGGTCTGGCTACAGAAAGGTGACACTATACTATAGTTGTTTATGGGTTATTAACCACTAACTTATACAAACATTGTGTATGGACTTCATTTGGGATATTTCACTCTTATTGATCCACCAAAGCATATCTTATTGTTACCTATAATATTAGATTCTCGGCTAATAAGAAATAAGTATAGCTTTATTTTATATCATTTTATTTAATTATTATTATTTTATTAAAAAAAATATATATATATATTTTATTTTATTTATTTTTATTTTTTTTTTTTGGGGGGGGGCTGTTTGTGGGTTTGAAAACATTAAAATGACGATCATTGTTAGCTCATAATCAATACACAGATGAAGGGAACAAACAATTATAAGGAGTGGAGTACACCATCAAGGGGTAAAAAATATACAAAGACGTATAATATAGGTCTATGGAAAAAATAAAAGGCCTAGTTGACTCATTATTCTTCCCTAACTCCACCTTGATGTAGTCACATAGTGGCAACCCTTATATCATAATCAGTTGATAATCAATACAGACTAAGTGATAGATAATCACAGAGACATTTTGAGATGGGCCAATGGACGATGTGTTATACTCCATCATGGATGTGTCGCCAGACAGGTCTGTACATGCCTAGTCAAATGATTGACCACCACCACCCCAAATACAATACATACATTTAAAAAACATTTAAATAAACTAATACACAAAACGACAAGACAAAAAACAACAACTTAACAGCCACAGTCTTTACTGTGCATTAGCGACCTGCTGTTATTTCCATATCTTATCAGCTTAATACTCAGGGAACTGCCTGCTGTATTGAGAACGTTTGATAAACTGTCCGCATTACGAATTTGTTACATGGTTAAATTGTAACTTTATTATTTACAACTTCGTTTATTTAAAAAAATGGAATAATAATAACCTCGCTACATGGTTATTCATAAAGACCATTTAACAGGAAACTATGGTATGTATAACTAATAATTATTACATAATATTGCGCAAGTACAAAATATCTCATTACTGTGTGTTGAACAACTTACATGTAGAATTTATTAATCCAGCAATTTATTTATAAAGATAAGTCACAGAATGTTACAATGTATTACTTATAACTCTTATGTGTTCGTTTGCATCACTGCTTTTACAACCGACCAATTTGAAATAGTCTTATCGCTCTTTTATTAAATATTAGAACAAATATGTTTTTTGTTTATGTAAGTATTTTTCCGCAAGCACATGCATGCTCCTAAACGACGTTCGTTTACCACAAGGCTGATTCCTTTAGAGCGTGTTGTGGTTTGAGTACCTCTGTCACCCGGAGAGCTAAGACAGCAAAAGTATAATCTCCTAACAGGAATTTCTTAACTGGCCAAGTCGGAGGGTATAGGATATATAATTATCAGCCCCTTCTCACCGAGGCTAGAGGGTATAGGATGTATCAACCAGACAGAAGAAGAAAAAAGCTGGAGACGCTCTTAAACCTTGGTCCGCAAGTTCCATTGACAAAGAAAAGTCGGAGAATTAACTACTACTGAAGACGTGTGTACTTGGCTTAAGTACGCATGACTACGGTGCAACGCTGTCCACTCCAATGATGATCAACAAGGAATCTTAACGTGATGCAGCCTGCATGTGTAGTCCCATGGCTGATAGTTTGCCTGACCATATGAATGGTTCTAACTCAATCTACTGCAGGTCGATCCGTCCCTCTGCGAAGAGGTAGACTAAGTAACAGACGTCGGCCTAAGGCGCCAGTTCTGGGCGGAGGAGACCAAGATGCAAGGGAAGCTCCGCGAAAGTCTAGAGGACTTGCATAAACCGTCAGATCTATAACAGTGAACACGCGATTCTTTGGTGTTGATGGGTTTGAGTATTGTTTTGGATATTCAACCTCCTGAATTAAAGTAGAAGGTCGAGATGCGAGGGAACGAGGTCGCGCTTCAAGAGCGATAGATTGTGATACACGGTCGCTATTTTTCCGATCTTGCCACGTAATCTCGTGCCCTTTTTTCATGTTATTGTGCTCTCACAATTGTAATTCAGAGGTTGACGCCACGAAACAAGACGAAGTTACCATTTTGGGTGCATAAACCGGAGTTAATACGCTTACCGGGTAATTAAAATTGTGCTGTACAATTTATTAAGCAACGCGAACTAATAATATTCATACGTGTTGGATAAGTTTTCATAACACAAAGTAATGTGTTATTATAATTTATCGAGTAAAAATATATGCCAGATATGTGCATCCAATTTATGTTAGGAAGCACAACAGCGCCCGGAAGTTGAGTTTAATTAAAAATGTAACTAGCACAGTCCAAACGTTGTCATTTACCAGAATGCAATTTTGATATGCAAACTGCACTTTCCAGGAACATTAATGGACTGACGAAAAATCCCTGTCACATTTGTGCATAATAATTTCCCAAAATGCAAAGATCGACGGAGGCAATATTATACTTTAAGCATACCTTTTTGTACTTAAAGCACCTGGTCCAAAAGAGTGAGAGCGTAATTGGTGGATGAGTTTTATGCAAACGTGCATGAAATTTTTTCAAACCTAGATATTGTAACTTACTAATTGATATCTTCAGCCGTTGGTGATAAATTAGAATGATAACTACATTACCTTAGAGTGCTTTTGAGTGTATATATAGTTGAAAATTAAACCTTAATTAGTACGAAGCCTTTTAAAAGAGACACGTAGCGTCCATACGGATTTAGAGTTCTTTTTATCATCGATTACAAGCGACAATAACTATTAATTAATGTGTAGGCTAATTCCTTTTTCTAAAGAACACGCTTTAAAGCCTTAGTTAACCAAAGATTTTGCGTGCACCGATCCTTTTAAGAAAATACTATTGAAATGTTTACTACCGGTATATCTCAGAGTGGATAGAATCTCCATTGTCAACACTCTTATGGTCGCTAATGACGAACAGTCGCTGGCAAAAGTATCCCGTTTGAGTTTAATAATTGTGTCATAAAATCTAAAAAAAAATATTTATGTGTGTGCACAATTTTAACAGTTATCTTAACATATCAGTGATATAATATTACAAGTGCATTAAGTGTTTTTTCTCAAATTGTATGCATTTGCAACAGAAAGCGGTCTGAACTTCTACCACAACTGGATACAAAACAACGTTTTTGTGCTGAAACATCAATTATTTTATCCCCAAAAAGGGGAGGGGCTGGTGTCGATAATACAAACCTAACTGGCGCAACATGCGCACAGCATCCACTATTTGGGGATGAATAATCATAGTTTTGAAAATCATCATTACATTGGCATTGTTTTGCGCCTTTATTTGTCACTTCAACAGTCAATGCCAAAAACGTGCACAACAAGTCCGAGAATTCAAATGTTAAATTGAACTCACAATATTAGGAATTTTAAGTTATTTTATTGAAAATACCATGCATCTATTCAAATGATTTTTTCTTAAATCTAAATTTCATTTAAAAGGACGTTCAGAGTAAACATTTACCTTTTTAATTTTGCATAAAAATACGATAAGAGGTAATTTATTGTTCGCGGTTTGAGATAAATCATTTCACTGCCCGGTACATATCATTTCTTCGCTTGATAAATATGCATGGTGCATTTCGATAATAAAACTGAGATTTTGAACGTACATGCCACCACTATTCTATAAATAAAATATTGTTGATGAACGCATGGTATTTTTAATATTCCAGATATATATTTTTACAAAATTAGTAAAATTTTCCACTAATAGTGTGCTGATTTTGCGCTTTTAGCAAAAACGATTGGAAAAAGTCGTGAACTAAACCAATAAAAACAACAATAAAAACAAAATCAACAACATAACGCGCTACACGTGCGCACTCCCAAACAATGTTCAATGGGTTGGAATGCTTAGGCTCGAGTTAGAAAAAATAAATAAAAAAAGTAGCGAAATTAAAGGCATGTAATATTAATTGTGAACTATTCTAACTGCTTACAAATTAATACTTGTGTGGAGTTTCAAACAAGCAATACTGTTTTTACACTTAGTTTTTTGTTCAAGTTTTTTTGTGAAGGTGCGTTTTTGTATAATCGCAGATCATGAACAGTTTTCAAAGGCTCAATAGAGTTTACTTTTTTATTCCGTACTTATAATTCCTATTAAAACGTCAAAAAATAACAGTGGCATGTGGTTGGTACGACGTTTCAAATAGAGGTATGGTTCAACGGTGAGGAATATATACATCGCCACGGGTTGCTTCTATCGTTAGGAAGGAGGTAGTCAACAGCGTAATCAGTTGAATGCTATTTTCCAGCAGACTCATTTCCATCCGTTTTTCAGCTAAACCTCACACCATCACAATCATCCAGGTCTACGCACCAGGTCTACGCGAACAGGGAGGTAAGGAAGAAAATGAAAGAGGCCAAGGAGGAATGGATAGCCGAATAATGCATCATCGACACAGAGATGACCGCAGGCAACAGTAAGAAGGCCTACAACGCAATAGAGACCCTCATAAAGACCAGTCAGCCCAAGGCCATTGTTATATTAGACGCTGACAAAAAAACTCTCCTTACCGAGAGTGTCACAGTCCTAAACAGATGGGGTTAATACTGCAGTGACCTCTACAACTATCCGCTCCAACCGGACTCAAGTCTCCTTCAGAACGATCCCAGTCCACACATACATAAGGCAAAGTTGGAGGAGGCAGTGCGTTGTCTTCAGGCAGGAAAATCTCCGGGAGTGGATAACGTCCTTTCCGAGCTGATTAAACACAGAGGAGAGACAACGAATGTAGCATTGACGGTACTATACCAAAAGATCTTCGAAGGGAAGAAGTGGTCCAATGAGTGGACCCAGTCACTGGTCAAACCCCTATCAAAAAAAAAGAAGATAACATCGAGTTGTGTGAGAATATCCGCACCCTTATTCTAATCAGTCATCCCAGTAAAGTCATGCTACGCATCATCCTTAATCGATTGAAAAGTAAGGCCGAGAAACTGCTGGCCGAGGAGAAGGCAGGATTCAGAGCTGGGCTGAGCAAAGTGGAACGGATCTTCAAATGCAGAATCCTCATTGAAAAACACCTGCAATACCAACGTGACCTCTTTCACAACTTCATTGACTTTAAGATAGCTGTCGACCGCGTGTGTCATGATGGCCTATGACATGTTATGAGAGGATTTAAAATTGATGAAGGACTGGTGCAAGTCATTTCACGAACTCTACGAAAACGCCACCAGTGCAGTACTTCTTTACGGACAGCAGTGGGATTTCTACAAGACATCAGTGGGCGTCCGTCAGTGATGTCTGCTCTCTCCCGCCCTGTTCAACCTTTTCCTTAAGATAATGAAGGAGATTCTGCTTGACCACCACACCTCTATTTCCATCGGTGGAAAACCCATCTCCCACTTGAGATTCGCTGATGATGTTGACCATGGAGATCATGGTGAACAGCTAGACCAACACCAGCACAGATATCGCCATGAACGGCGATCAAGAAGCTAGAAGAAGTTACCAGTTTTAAGTATTTGGGCGCAACACTGTCAAAGTACGGTTCCAGATAGTGCCGCTGAGCAACGGCAGCGTTGGCCAAACTAAGCATATGGTTTGGACAAGCAGTGGCATCAGCTTCCCCACCAAGCTCATGATCTTCAATGTTGTAGGCTAGCCGGTGTAATTTATACAACTCAAGGCAAATGCGGCTACATGTTTATTCTGTTATGTCTAAGCTATTAGTGTTCAACAAACTGTATAGCATCTTCATATATAAAGATAACTCTTACGGATAATAGTTAAGTATAAAACAGTGATGTCCCTTTAACTATTCATTAGATTATGGAACATACAATTAAGTCCCTCGTAGTCTCCATCCTACTCTACGGCTGCGAGACCTGAACGCTTCACGCGGGCACAGACCGCAAGATGAATGCATTTGAACATAAATGTCACCGCGGTTTTCTCCGCATCCCCTATACGGAGTACAAGACCAACGAGTACGTCCGGAACATGACTGCAACACTTAGTTTAAACCTATTTATTTTTAGCTCGATTGCATCGAAAGCCTTTGGCTTATATAAACGCTCTCGAGTCCGTTTCCTGGGCCTAGAACCAGTACTTGGTGTCTTTCGTGGAGATCTAAAGAACGCTCCCACGGTGGGGATCGAACCCGTGACCTCCCGGTCGCTAGGCGGACACCATAGCCTTTACACCACGGCAACACTTGTTGGTCCACAATAGCCCCTACAAGCGACCGTCAAGCGACTCAAGTTGGATTGGTTTGGACAGGCGCGACTCTCTGTGCAAGACTGTTCCCCAGGGAACGCTAGAGAGAGCTCTACGTCGAGGCCGTCAGACGAAAAGCTGAATGGATAATGAAAAAGAATGGACATCAATTCCCATGGATTATTTACCCGCAGCAAACAACAGATCTAACTGGAGGAGGATTTCTGTATCGTCGTCACTCATTTCTCAACTGACAAACCGGTTAAGGGATTGACGATAATGATAACAAATTGTAACTTATATATTTTTGCTGAAATAACGACGTCGCAACCTCATGAAAAACACGTCTTTTCACAGTAGATCTATAACATTGAAAATTATCGATAATTTTCACTGTAAACTTCAACTGTTTCAAACGGTGAATTATCTAATATTTGTATACAATCCACCGGAAAGCATAAAATAATGTCTTTAAACCGCTTGAATATTTCTATGATGTTCGTTATCCATGTTCAGAGCGGCCATATCACTTTCTTTGTAATGCGCTTTTTCAGCAAATTAATTCTGTTTGTTTTAAAATAAGTTATTATTCATTAACATATTAAATATAGAAAGCGCTTGTGAAATATTTCGCCTTTTTCTTGATTTTAGCAATCAACGAGCAGCATTCGTCGTGTACAAAAGTTCGCCATTTCGCTAGCTGTGACCCAGATATCTTGCAAGCAGCGCCAGAACCGTGGGAACACCTGCCAGCCATATAAGGAAATCACCAATCATGTGTGTACATTATTGGTAAGCACGTGTCTAGGCTGTTCTATTTACCACCCTTATTATTTAAAACAATATTCCAATCAAAATACACTAAAACGAACACACGCATATAAACCTATCATATTGTAAGACATAAAATAATTTATTGAAATAATTATCATAAATTGAACAAGTTTTGAATGTTAAGGAATAAAATCAAATTAATCAATATGCCATGAAGTTTATTGAGGGAGTTAAAAATACCAGCAGACCATTGTTCACACGGTGAGAGTCGCAACTGTGTTTTTCCCACGGAGTTGCTTTACAAACAATGAGATTTAAGACCTAATTCGAGTGGCATTTGGGAATCTGATTAATTGGATTCTAAATGGACATGTTTACGATAGTTATACTCACGGATATCTGATGGAAAATGTGATCAAAAAAGATTACTGAAATCCAGGTCGCCCGTCGACAACTTTGGAAAAGTTGCAAAATGAATGAACACGTCTTCGTTTCGCAGGTAAATTTTCTTTTAACAGTATCAATGGATTCATAAGCAATTTACTGCAGATGCACAATAGTTTTAGATTCCCAGCCATCTTTTTCTCGGCGTGTATGATTTTGTTTGTGAGGGTTGAACTCGAAATTGTTGCAATGAATGTAGGTTATTAGCTGGCCTGGGAAACTAGGTTACAGACGGTAATTGAGTGATCGGCCGAGCGTGAGACTTTTTCCCACGATGGTATGCAAGAAAGACGGTCTTGTGTAGAGATCAGGAAACCCAGTCTAATCGCTATTTAGTTACATCTCAGTGTAAACTTTCTCAGGGTCCAACGAATAATTGATATAGAAAACTGGGACATAAAACATCTGAATGTATTGAAAGACTTGTGTGTCTTAAGTTACATGTTTAATGGAGTGGCTTTAGGATAAATTAGTAGTATGTTGAGTTGTTTTGAAATTAACAATTTGTATTTGAAACTTTTTTATTCATGAAGCCTATATTTTTTTATAGAGAAGTTCTATGTCTTTTGTTAGATACAGGGAGTTGCAGTGATATAAAATTAATTAAAATCAATAATTGACAGTGCTGAAGTAAAACTTGAAGGACACATTCCATTGTGTATGTACATGTATCTGTGTTCTTTTATGGATTAACTTTAATGTGAAAACCCAGATGGTTTTGTTGCATGATTCACGAAGAATGCCAACCTCTGCAGAATGTTACATTGTCAATGTAAGTATATACAAGTATCGGTATGTGCATTGACACTTAGAATTAACTGCGAAATTTCTGTCATCATGGGTTCTGGTAAAGGGAAAATACTAAAAGGGATCTTATAAGTACACATGTAACTCATTTAAGGTTAAGCATGATGTTAAACCAAGAAAAGAGAGTGAATATTTTTATCCAATAAAGCATTTTTTTGCTATTAAATCACTCACTTTCAGCACATGTCTTGCCTAGTTGAAGTACTAGATTGTTAGCTTCCTTTTAAATAAAATGTATATTCATTTTTCCTTTTCAATGCATAACTCAAGGCTTTATCTCAAAATTGTTCAAATATAACCCAAACCCTTCAAATTGGGAATCTTAGCATCAATTACTTAAAATTGGGAAAATACATTATTGTTTGTTAGTAACATTTATATTAAAACTTCAAAATGCGTAATTTCAACACTTACCAGCTCAATTAAAATAATCTAAAAGTCAAACTATCAATTTGGATTTTTAGGACTAGATTTGGGTTTAAATGATACTTTGTTCAATTTTTGGAAATATGACAAACCTGCCAATGAAGGCCAGTGATCTATTTTTAATTAAAAGTTTTTTATTTAATATTAAATTTTAATGGAAACTGTGCACTGTGCTTTCAGATGAGATTTCAAACTTTACCAGCTTTTTTTCTTTATTGGAGATCTCCTTTAGCTTTGAATGAATTGCGTGAATGTTTGGCTGATATTTAAGGTTTTATGCTACATCCATTTGTTGGCTTTTACCTTATGCTCTGGGTATTAGGTAAATGCTCAACATTTCCATATCTTTGTTTCTTCTTCAGGTTTTAAATAAAACTTTACACATGTTTTGGTTCAATGTTTTAGGTACTCACCAAGTTCCATAACCCTGGCTTACATTTAAGCTGAATTCTGTATTTTTTTTATACTTTCATGTTTACCTTTGGGTGGAATTAGCCATTTTGACTTTCTTTATAAAGTTTATTAAAATTTAAATGTCACTTCTTAATCAGGTAAAACATTACAATACAAAGGGAAGTTGAGTCAGTTTCTTTTCAAAAAAGCTTTATTGTCAAGTGAAGAAATAAAAGTGATTGTGTGTAACCTCAAACACGTTGCTAGATTAAAACAGGTGTAATAAAAAAACAGTGTGATCAATAAATCATAACCTTTCCATTTTGATTTTCCTTTGCTTTTGGAGGCAATGTTTGTTTTTAATGAAAAGGCATGTCTTTCTGTTAATAAAGTCATAATAATAAATATTGAAAAAATAAAAAAGGAAGGGGTGCCGAGAGCCTCTAGGATGTATGCTGTTCTCAAAGCATGGCTGTAAGAAAACCTTAACTGTTGATGATGGTCAATCAGTCAGTCTCAAAATATTCCCCACAATTAAATGCATCAGTCTGGCTCTCAGTTTATTAAACATACACGTCTCCCATGTAAAGATTCGGTCCCAAATTAGCACTACAGGAACTGAAGGTTTTGCAAAAAATGGCATGTGAAACAATATTTTAATGTATTTGTGCACAAAGGTAAAGAACAATAGAAAAAAAACACTAATCTCAAAAATTTTCCCAATTTCAGGGTTTTGTTTCAATTGTTTTCCCAATTTTACTGGACATACGGGTTTTGTGTATATAAATAATGACTCCAATTTTTCTGACAGTATATTTTACAGTGCTAGCTTACTAGATTTCTGCCCTGTTTTCGCGTATTTGGGACCCTTTGATCATGGAGTTTTACAACCGGATTAAGGTCATAAAACCTGGCATAGAATGCCCTGAGGGCTATGGACCATTACAATTGCGTTATTGGGTAGATTACCGTACAGTGCTCCATGAGCTAGGCCTCAATTGAAAGGTGCCCCGCCCTGCCCTTCTGAACCTTCCACCCTGCCTAGGGCCCCCCCTGCCCTTAAAAAAAAATAATTTATTTTTTATTTTTTTTAATATGATAATTAATAGATCTCTTATTACATTGTATTTCATTTATTCCTCATTGTAGACATTATATTTGAATGGTTTAATAATGGTTTCATAATTATGGGAATAATATAAATTAACATGCAACAGGAAGCATTCCAGAAACGCCCGCCCGCTCAAAAGTGCCCTTTTGACAAAATACTTCGCGTCAAAAGTGCCCTTTTGACAAAAAAGCCCCACCTGCCCTTTTCAAATTCTAGCTGGAGCAAGCAGCCGTATATAATAAACTTTGGTTTCACCCAATAGTGTTTTTCCCAGGACGGCAAAGGGGCATGGCGCATTACTTTCAAAAAGGGCATTTAAGCGCGCAGTTTAGGCAAAAAAGGGCAAAAACGTTCCCGGAATACCTGAATTTCGGGGAAACATGTAATCGCATCAGAAGCAGTTGTGGAAAAAATAACATATAAACAAGCACATTTATTGGTAATAGATGTATTTAACTTACTATGATTTATGTGAATATATTTACCTTGCAATTACATTTAAGTTCCATGCTGTTTCAATAAACTGTACAGCACGACAAACATAATAAAGCAATATATGCATATGAATCTGATTAAACACAGATCCACTAACATATAAATGAAACCATGTTTGTCTTATCCCATTTTCTAACAATAATCTTGACAGATGTTTAAAATAACATTGCGAGTAAATTGATCGCTAACAATATGCAAACACTCGTTTCCGTGACATACATCCACCGAGTAGATTACAAATAAATAAATAATGTTGTTGCTATCTAAAACATTTTTATGCATCATTGATTATCACAGACATTTCATCAATTTCTCCCTAATGTATAATCTCCATCGTTAATTCGATCGTTTACGACGTTATTTGCCATTTTTGCAGAGTCACAATTTAATTCTGTATAGTCTGCCATGTTGATAAAATGTCAAATGATGTAAGCGACAGGTGCGCATAGCAACGTTAAATCGTATACGCGATTCGCATTTTGTTATATTAGTATACGTCTCAGTAATTATTTTAATAATAAGATCTAATTATCTTAAATTATCAAAAATGATAAAGAATAGATTTGTTTGTGATTTTAAATGTAATTATGCGTACAAAATATATGTTTTGATATAACTGAATAATGCATGCAATGCACAATTGCCACGACAATAACATCGAGTTTTTCATCAAAAGTCTCCGAAGTAATGATGGAGGTTTTTCCGAAGTAATGATGGAGGAGTACACATTGCCAACCGAAAAGTGCGCTTGGTATAACATAGCCTCCGGCATTATCGATTGAAACTGACACGGGGTTATTCACGCATGACTAATTCACAGCTTTGGAGCAGTCAGTTTGACTACCTATAAATCGAGCACTGTTATAGATTAAATCTACTCGATTAATGTAGTCGAATAGATGTTGACGTCTCTCGAGTAAATCAAGCACAGTCGGAGCGTCACAGACAATCAAGGAAGCTGATTTTGCGGACCAAGTTAGAATCGTAAGGCAATAAAGATGTTATCGATAAGGACGCGTGGCGACATTTGCCTTTGAAAAGAAAAACGCGTGGCGAAATTTGCCTTTGAAAAGGGCAGAGTGGCGATCCGGGAGGGCGGCGTGGCTTTTCGCCATGCTAAAATGGCCTGGGAAAAACACTACGGGCCAACAGCATTTGAAATGATATAGTATTCAGTAAGCAGTATAGTTGTTTATATACATGTACCATTTGAAGTTTTTTTTTTGACCCGATTTTATAGCCGAAATTCGGCTATGTTCCCAATTTCAAAAAGTTTCCCTTTTCCCAAAATGTGGCAAAAATTCCCAATCTCCAAAAAAAAAATTTTTTTTTTTTTTAGAAAGAAGTCTTATGCGTATTTTATCTTAATTTTAATTCAATTACATCTAATAAAGTATTATATGTAGAGCTGCAACGATTCACCAACAGCTCGATTCGATTCGATTTCGATTTCAGACACTCCGATACCGATTTTTTCGATTCGATTCATCTTCAAACCTAGGTTTATCATATATTCACTCTTATGCCTCAAAATTAACATTTCTGTTCAAATGTGACTTCAATTAAACACATAAAAAAGAATAGCAAATTAGGACTCAATTTTAATATAAAAAATTCTGACTAGAAGATTGTGTTGATTACACAATAATATAAAAAATAAATAAATAATCATAAGAACGTATCTGGAATCAGTTGAATGGTAGTACTATCACGATTACACCTTTATCCAAAACCGCTATAAGCATGTCTACCACTGTGCCATGACAACATCACCTGTTACCTGTAGGACAAATCACATTCTCTAATAAACTTAACAAAACCCCAACAGTAATAGAACTACTTTTCTGGCTGGCGACTTGAGTAGTTGCACTTGTGCGACCTCTTTGTCTTGCTAAATCAACGTTATGTTTGCGTTTGACATATAGCATTAAATTAGATTAGTGGTTGAGCCGGACTTAGCGTACGCCACATCCGTGAAGCACAGTTTACACTTTGCTTTATTGGTACGGCTACCATCCCGAAACCCAAAATACTGCCACACTTTTGATTTTAGCTTCTTAGTCGCATCTGATAATTTCAATTTGTCGGCAACAACTTGTTCAGCCATTTTGACGCTTTTCCGAAAGTAGACCGTAACGGGCTTATTGATTGGATGACTAAAGTAATAAGCAACCAATCGCGCGCGTCGTAATTACAGGTAAAGATAAAACCTACACCTTCCTGTATCAATAGTCAGAAGGTTATATTACACTAATTCCGATTCCCATAGGGTCCTATTATAAAACTGACAACTTTCACAGCATTTTTCTTGCCTTTCCGACGTATCAATTTTTCCGAACCTGGTATCATTTTAAAGATGGATCTGTCATCTTCCAATAATTGCAATCAAAAACATACCGTCTCGCAACTTCTAAGAAAGTAAATCGCTGTCGAATGAACCCACCGTAGAAAAACGTGTTTCGGAATCCTAATTTCGACAAAAGACCCACACAATAGAAAACACACCCTCAAAAGTTCATCTTTTAAGTTAGCTTCCAATCCAAGGCATCAAAGTACTCCAGACACATACAGGATATTACAAATAACCACAAAAGACATGTCTCACATTGTTAAAGGGCTTATATTCAAGAAGAGAAAAGGAACTCTTTAGAAATAGGCACTACTTTCGAATGGACCACGGAGGGATACACAATGATTTAGTGTAATGTAACCAGAATACAGCGCGCTTTACGTATCTATGTATATATATGTTTATATGTTAAAGAATCGAATCGAATTTGGTAGGTTTGGTATCGTTATCGAATCGAAGCATTTCGAATCGATTTTCGATGAATCGGATCGAATCGTTGCAGCTCTAATTATATGATTTTGTTCTTTTAATTTGAATGATTATAAAGAGTTATATCAAATTTAGTATTTGCCTAATCAGTGGACTTTTCGTGTGGAAAAAAGGCTAATAAATTTATTTTCCCAATTTCATGAAAATGCCAATAAAATTCCCAATTCCAAAGCCATGGGCTAACTTCCCAAAAAGTGGGAAAAAAACCTGATTTCAGGCAAGAGATTGCAAATAAGATTAGTTGTATTTTTATGCCCCCCCCCGGATCGAATGATAGGAGATATTTGTTTTTGGCCTGTCTGTCTGTCTGTCATTCTGTCTGTCTGTCATTCTAGAATGTCTGTCATTCTGTCCCAAAACTTTAACCTTGGTCATAACGTTTGCAATATTGAAGATAGCAAAATGATATTTGGCATTTTTTTTTACAAACACATCTCTTGTTTGTTTGTTTTTTAACCTATTTATTTAAGCTCGATTGCATAGTAAGCTTAAGGTTTATTTGAAACGCTCTCGAGTCCGTTTCCTTGGTGTCTATGGGGGAGATCTAAAGAACGCTCCCACAGTGGGGATCGATCTCTAGGCGGACACCATATCCAGTCCGCCACGGCAACCTCAAATTTTATTTAAAGCAGAGAAAGGAAAGTAACAACACAATAAAATTATTGCACATTTATGTAACAAATTTCTACCAAACTACTAGCGCTTTAAACCCTTTACCACATAGATATGTATTTTGAAGCATTTGTAGTCCCCAACAGTAACAGGTTTTTTTTGACTATTTTGTGAATGGAGCCCGCTCGCTTTGGATTGGGAAATATCGCGTAATTTTGTCTAAAATTGGGAAATTAATGTTGTTGATTTTATGCTTACAAATACTATAAAATTGATAACAAAAGTGATTTCTATATTTATATTATATTTTATAAGGTTCAAGTTATAGAACTAGATTTGAAGATAGTTTGACATGTTTAGACTTTCCTAAAAAATGTTTTTTTTGGGGAAAGAAAGAAAAGAAGAAGAAAAGAAAAAGAAGAAAATAACATTTAATTAAAGACCTTTCTTACTAGATTCAAGTTTAAAAGGCTTCATTTCCAACCCTAGGATTCTAATTAGTTGCAAACAGCATAAAACCTGAACAGACTGCGAGTTACTCGCAGGCTGTTCTGGTTTTATGCTGTTTGCACATAAACATTTTCACGTTGCTACAATGTACTGAGTGGGAAAGGGTTAACCCTTTCAGTGCGGGAACCGAATTTTGAAGGCCTTTGCAAACAGTTTGGATCCAGATGAGACGCCACAGAACGTGGCGTCTCATCAGGATCCAAACTGTTTGCTATTCTGATAATATTGTTTAAAAAAAAAATCGAAGAAAATGCTAATTTGAGAAATTCAGCAGACGCAGTGCTCCAGATAACATGCGTAAAGGCGTAAAAACGAATAAAATTTCTTAAATAACGATTAAGATTTCAAATCTTTGCGTAAAGTTACGTATTGAAAAAATAAAACACGAATTCGACATTTTCGAACTTGCGTAAAACTTCCAGTAGCAAATTATATACAGTAAACATTTCATCCCGGTTCTGACTCGTCGAGGCGCTCAATTAAAACTACAACTTAAAGTCAACGTCACTCAAGCGTTTGCTGTGAGGATGGGCCACACTTAAGAACGGTCGAAAGGCCAAACAGTCTCGATTCTGTTTTCCTGGTATTACAGGCGAGTCATTACTGTTTATTGTACCTTTTTAATTACACTTATCGTAATTTTTATACACAAGTAATATACAATATACCTATTCAAAATGTCATTAAAATTAAATGTTAAATATATATTTTTGATATGACAACAGCGACCTAAATGCCATTATGACCTAAGCCGAAGTGTCAGTTACTATTTTAAATAAAAAATCAAAATGGCCGACCGAAGCGGTGTATCGAAGCGTGAAAGGCAAAAAAAGCAAGGTGAGCAAGATAGATGTGGGGTCTTTTGAGCCAGAAAAAGCTGTCCGATTATGGGAAAGCAAGAAACGGAAAAGAAAGCCAGGCTTTTTCAAGACTATAAACCAAAATGTTGGATTGTTGATGTGTCAAAAACAATGCATAAACATTATTTGGTAATATAGTGTTAAGAATTAATTTTATAAATAGGGGGTTAAATAAGAATTAATTTTCGAATTAGGGAGTAAAATAGAATTTGACCAAATTTTTATCTGGAGCACTGCATGGCAGACGACATTTTAGCAGACAACAAATTTCCCAGCATGCAAAGGATTTAGTCAATGCCCTGTGTGAAGCAGCTTGTGTACAACACACCTGTTCAATGTTTTGTGTGGACACTTTAAGTTAGAAGATTAAGATTGAATGGAAGTTTAAACTTGATCCACTTACGAAGAAATTTGACTGGCTCAAATTCTGAGTTTAATATTATTTAATTTTGTATCATTTTTAAATCTGAAGTAAGAATGTTAGCATTTTGGCTCTAGTTAGTAACAGGTGATGAGGACTTTTTTCTGGACATTTTGGTAAAATGGCAATTTTGTTTTTCAGATTTTGTTTGCAAGAAAAGTCCGCTGATTTTGGACAACTTAATTAAATATAACTCTTTATAATAATTCAAATTATAAGAACAAAAGCATATAAACTATGGTATTATACTTTGTTTGTTGTACTTGAGAAATACAATTGAGAAATAATAATTGTTAGACATTACAATAAAAAAATATAAATATATATATACAGTCAAAACTGAGAACAGCCGTCAGTCAATAGAAATGAGCAAAGTGACCATTGTCCACAGGTGACGGTTGTTTTCGGATCACAATTTTTTTATTGTTGGTAAGTTGGTAGTATTGTAGTCTCATTTATAAGACGCGCAAAGAATTTAGAGATACTTTTTATATGGGCTAAATTCTTTGGAACGTCTCATCGTTGAAGGACCTT
This sequence comes from Dreissena polymorpha, assembly GCF_020536995.1. NCBI lineage: Eukaryota > Metazoa > Mollusca > Bivalvia > Myida > Dreissenidae > Dreissena > Dreissena polymorpha. Next base: position 68,322,373 of record NC_068355.1, on the reverse strand, counting down.
TTTTTGTAGTGGAAACCAGAAAGTTTAAATTTTCATCAATTTGCGTAAAATTGCAAACTAACATTACCAACTCATTCAGTTTTAATTCAGGAGTCCATTTTTACATCAAATATCGTCGATTCGAAGTTAGAAAGGCATAAATTCTTCAGTTAAACTTCTGCTTAAATTGCAAAACAATCACTGACCTGTAGCCATGTCATGAAACTGATATAAATATGAACCAATCAGAAGAAGGCATTACGGTGTAACGTGTACGCGTAATTTTATTTAACATGAGCTTTTAACACCGACTTTTACCTAACTAGATCTAGTATGCTAATCTTTGTCGATTTAATAAGCATATGTTCAAAACAGATATGGTGCAGTTTCTATTCACTGTTCTATGTTTTAGCAAGTGTTTATGCATGTCTTTTTCGCACCTCTGTCTGTGTTGTTTTATGTACTTACATTCTACGTTACATAGGACGGTATACTGTACGATCTGTATCAATATTATTTATGTACAGTATAAAAATAAAAGATGTAGAACTTTTTAATTGTCAATTTAGAAAAAAAACAATGCTAAATTAATCCAGAAATCTATAACATCAGTTTACTATGTAACGCGCTGCACCACAACAGACGAACGCAAACTGTATTTTACGCTGTTTATTCTTCCACTTTAAACCAGATGCTTTACATCGAGGTCGTGTTATCGATTTATATCTACACAGCGAGCGAATCGAGAGATACTGCAAAATTTAATAGTGGTTGGATTTAAATTGCTCAGGCGTGCAAAATTCAAAGTGTCATTACATAATTTTTACGGAACATTATCGAGAAATGAATTATCTACACAGGTATGTAAATATTATTGCAATCCGTTGATATTAAGTGTCTTACATCGGGGCTTGAATGTTGCGCACAAAATCCTTGCGCAACAATATATAGACAAAGAACGAAAAATTCCCACCATTAATTTGGTCTTTCCCCCTTTGTACGCTCCAAATATTACCCATATAAAAAGTAGCTTAAAATTTAAGAGCGTCAAAAATTTGGACTAGTAGTATTGCTAAGTCGTTACTCCACCCAATCGTTTGCAAACAGTGTAAGAAAAAGGCTCATTGCTGATAACTCAGCATAATAATATACTTAATGTACATTGAATAATACATTATAATATCTTATAAATTGATTGAATTTCATATTGTAAAACTTAATCAATGACTTTATCAACAATAGTACAATTGTTTACTTATTCATCTTGTTCATTTAGTAAATAAAGCTTGTCATGTACAATTGACGCCACATCCAAACAACTTTAAAAAGCAGATTCGCTGTCATAAACCGAAAATAGAGTGTAACTGTACCGTTCTCATCCAAAGTAAGAGACGCCAAAATGTTGTAAAATATATTTGTAAGCAAACATCACCCAAACAGCATTTTCATTCAAACAACTTCATACAAACATGCACAAATCCTCTTTTATAAATGTCTAAAGTTTGTTATAAATGTTGCAATGCAGTGTATGTTTTGCCTTTATAGATAAACACTAATCCTTTTATCGTCTTCTTATAAAAAACACTAGCCGGTTTAATGTTGTTTTTAACACTTTATCAGCGATAAAGATCTATTGACTTTGTCACGCGCTAATGCAGCCTGCAGTCGATTATTGCTACTTATACACATTGTTATTGTTGATTTCACCTGTTTCATGCAATCAAAATGCATATTCAATAATAATGGTGAGACAAACTCTGACATATAATTTTGAAGAAACCCCCCATAATTATCCCAAGAAAACGAACCTTCTCAACAGCCTATTATTTGTTTACTCGCAGCGGGCCGCTTTGATCATATTGTAACGTGTATACCGCCTTACGTACTCTGTCAGGATACCTCGCGTAGGTACTATACCGTTGGTACGCATCAGTAATAGCCATCCCTTTGATTATAGTTGACCCCGATCCGGAGTTTCAATCCCTCGGGTTCATCAACAACGAAGCCAAATAAAAGTTTCAACAATTTAATACTGTGTTTGTTATATCTATATATATATATATATATATATATATATATATATATATATATATATATATATATATATATATATATATATATATATATATATATATAATTTGCATATAGATAATACAATATGCCAAGCGGGCGTCCCTGAATATAAGTGGACACAATGGACAAGGAAGGACCGAGCTTATGCACCGGGATCTTCTTAACTGTAATTATTACATAATAATTACATTTACTGTACTGAAGCGTTAATATTAAATAGTAAACGGAGGAGCTCTCATTTGTCTGAACATTCTATTTCCCATCCTGTTTATTTTATAATAAGTGTATGTAATGAATATACCGTAGTTGTTGGTTGTCTAAAGGAGGTGTGAACTCCAGACAGAAGATGCTGAGACTGAATTCTGAGTCCGTATGTATAGATTCCGACTTAGTTACCACGTGACAAAATGAACCAATGAAATCCTCGGCTTTTAACAACAAAGTGTGCTTAGGTCCATTCCTTAAATAATATAACAATCTAAACTCAATACATCATATACGGCTCTTTGGTCAAATGAACAGCTTTAACGAAAAGCAGTATTTACAAATAATCAGCTGAACAAAGATAGGTGAAACTGAACTTAACAAATGGTAAGGCGTATGAATAGGTGAGACAGTAGAAACTCCGCCCCATGAGAAATAACATCTGTTCATATAAATATTAACATTTATATAATGCAACAAATGACTAGGCTGTATCTCTGCGAAACATCCAAATACTCTCAAAGGATAATTGTTTAATTATAAAAACAATAATGTTAATACTGATCAGACGCCGAGACCTGTCTTACAGACGAAACATAGTTCGCGCCTGAACTTTACATGGCGGTCAATTTCAAAGACGCTGACTAACAATATCTTTTACTGAATAAAAAGTAAACTTTTAAAGTTATGGATCATAAAGGGGATGAATATACATGTAATTACATTCACAAAATTAACTTCTGCAACTATTTAAAGTCTAAGTGTGCAGTATAACCTACGCGACATGAAATTGACAATCAAACGAACGCGGATTTTAGTGTTTGACAAAAGACAGTGACAGACTAACAAATAGCAATATTTGCTAAATAAAGGATAAACAATGGTGATTTCTGGTGGATTCAGCTGGCTTCCCCTGTAGGCTATCCAGGTATTTTCTGTCGATGTGTTATGAATGTTTATAACGTTTACATGTTCACAATGTCACCTGTTTCGGGGAGTGATACAAATGTCAAGTAAGGAAACTTTCCTTACAATATCAAAGGCAATTACCGCAATCAGATGCTTGACAAATGATGTCCTGTGTTTTTACTTTTCGCGTGACTGTTGTTTTCAGTCCAAACATTAATTTCGGAATGGAATATACTGGCAGTGATGGACAATTGACTGTAATTCTCAAGTGTAATATAGAGTGATTTTCGTTGGGGGGGGTGAACCAAACTGATCGTTGCCTGTTGTTGACCGTTATTCTCTAGTAACGGTTAGGTCAGTTTTGACTGTATTCAAATTGTGAATTTTTTTTCACTATTTCTATTTTGGAATGGGTCTTTTTGACCATTGCCTGCTCAGAAACAAAGTGAAAATGGATATATGCAACCAGCATAAAACCAGAACTGTCTCCAATTTTAACTTTCGATTTTATACTGTTTGTTGCTTATCAGTTTGTTAGGGTTGAAAATGGAGCCTTTTTAAACATTATGTCATGTCTTTAATTTCATGTGATTTTCTAACTGAATACAAGCCTGTCAAAATGCTTAAATAAGTGGTTAAGGGATAAACGACTCTTAGAAGATAATTCTAAAAAAAAGCCTGTTGCCTTTCATTCTTTGTACATTTTGGCTTTTGTCTATTTCCAGGCCAGTGGCTATGGGTACACAGTTGGCGCCAGTCTGAATCACAGCCAACAGCTTGTGTACACCCTGTGCACCGAGAACGCCGGTCAGTCACAGCCCTTCGCTGTCAGCGCAGCATCCCAGAATGCACCTGCATTCTTCATATCGTCAGCACAGCGGGGCCAGTATGAGACTGCATCTGAACACATTGTTGCTTCCAGCTCACACCGAATGCAGAATCACATGACCCGGTCTGGGTTTGATGACCCTGTTGACCTCTCCAGTAGGAAGCTGATGAATGGTCTGGTCAAACAAGAGTGTCACCCAGGGGATGAACGTAACCTTGGCAACATGTATGGTCTTCACAACGGACTTCACATGACATTGAACCAGGAGCAGGGTAAGTCATGCTGTCAGATTTAGATTTTATTTTCTGAGTTTTAAAGTGTGTATGCACGATTTTTATATGTGTTAAATTGTAATATATTGATAAAAATATGTTACAATAACACAAAATAGGCAAGAAAATTATACATTGAAGAAGAATTTCATAAAATGCAGCAAAGACAAATTAGCGTCCCGAGCCGATTGTGACAACGATATTTCAGACATATTTTCCTACAATAACCGAAGCATGCGTCTTCTTGGAGTGGAGTATGAATAGATATTGTTGCAGGAAATTAAAATGATCCGTAAAACAAAATTGTGTCTTTGTGTCGTATGAACATTAATCTGCACTAAAACTCAATTTAGATTCACATCATCGTACATGCATGCTTCAAATTCGACTGTACAGACATTTTCAATTTCAGAATGTAATATCTGGCTTATTTCGCATTTTTCGACATGTGTTCTTCTTAAATTTTAAAACCCCACGCTTTTCAATATTGTGGCTATCTCTGCCGTCCGTCTGTCTGTCCGTCCGTCCTGGCCACTATCTCCTCCTACACTATAAGCACTAGAACCTTGAAACTTACACACATGGTGGCTAAGAGCATATGTGCCACCCTGCACTATTTGGAATTTCGATCTGACCACTGGGTCAAAAGTAATGGGGGTTGGGGTGGGGCCGGGTCAGAGATTTTCACTCATTTTTTATGCCCCCGGATCGAAAGATTAGGGGTATTTTTTTTTGGCCTGTCTGTCTGTCTGTCATTGTGTCATTGTATGTGTGTGTCCCAAAACTTCAACCTTGGTTAAACTGTTATAATTTTTTCAATATTGAAGAAAGCAACTTTATATTTGGCATGCATGTGTATCTCTGATGGAGCTGCACATTTTGAGTGGTGAAAAATACCGTATAACGCTGTGTATAACGCGCATTTATGTATAACGCGCATCTTCTCGGGAAAAAAGTTTTTTAAGCAAAAAAAAAATTTAGGCAAAATTTCCGTACCGTAGGCTCACTGAAAATCGTTTTATTTATATTGCCGATCTCACGTGTTATTTTATTTTTCAATCATAAAGACGATAACGATAAAGATGCAACTTGTTTGTGTGTTTTTTTATTATTATAATATTACGCGTAAATGTTTCGATTTAAATGAACTATGCATGAAATGCACAATTTCCACGAGGATACCATCGAGGTTTTCATCATAAGTCTCCGAAGTAACTGTCCACGATTTTATTGTGGAGGAGTACTCATTGCGGACCAATTAGTGTGCTTGGTATAACTAAGACACTGAAATTTGTTATTGGTATTGGCACGGGGTTATTCACACATGACTAATTCACAACCGCGCATTTTATTTACATTTCCCATCTCACGCGTTCTTTTTGAGCGTCTATAATTGACATGAGACTTTAACGACTCAAACTTCTCAACACCATTACTGACATAACCAGCGTTAAACAACAATGGAGGTGTGAAGTCATTTGCAGGTTCGCATGTTTTGATAATAGCCCAGCTACACAAAACTTGACAGGTGACGCAAATTGCTCGATAATCACAACCCCAATCTTGACAAGACGTATGAAAATGTGTAAACAAACACAACATCAATTTTATTAACACATTTGAAAAGCAAGAAAAATAATAATAAATATATCGGGAAAGACATTGCCAACATACTATTGTAAATCGACAAGTGCCCCCAAACAAATTGTGTAACCCTAGTACAGTAGGGTATAATATTGTGGGAAAAAACAATAAAGTTTAAATAAAAATGGCTTCCTTGTTTTTTATTTTTAACCAGGTTTTCCGAAGGAAAAAACTGGTTATTAGATTGGCGAATGCGGGCGGGCTGGCTGGCTGGCTGGCTGGCGGGCTGGCTGGCGGGCTGGCGGAACAAGCTTGTCCGGGCCATAAATATGTCGTTCATTGTCAGATTTTAAAATCATTTGGCACATTTGTTCACCATCATTGGACGGTGTGTCGTGCGAAATAATTACGTCTATATCTCCAAGGTCAAGGTCACACTTTGAGTTCAAAGGTCAAAAATGGCCATAAATGAGCTTGTCCGAGCCATAACTATGTCGTTCATTGTCAGATTTTAAAATCATTTGGCACATTTGTTCACCAGCATTGGACGGTGTGTCGCGCGAAATAATTACGTCGATATCTCCAAGGTCAAGGTCACACTTTAAGTTCAAAGGTAAAAAATAGCCATAAATGAGCTTGTCTGGGCTATAACTATGTCATTCATTATGATATTTTAAAATCATTTGGCACATTTGTTCACCATCATGGGACGGTGTGTTGCACAAAAGAATCACGTCAATATCTCCAATGTCAAGGTCGCCACGACTAAAAATAGATTTATTTTAAAACAAACTTACAAAGGGTGTTAATTTTGTTTGTTCATTTAAAAAGTTCAGTTTGAGTTGTCTCCCTTTATCAGATTTTTTTTCACAATGAAAACCTGGTTTTGTGACAATTTTGTCCCTTGTCTTCAAATTTATTTTATTTCAATGCTCTGTATGTACCTGAAAAAGATAGAAAATATTAATGTTAACTTTGTAACGCTTGTCCATTTTTATTCAGATCGTAAATATAACACAATTATTAACATAGTTACAGTAAAAACAACGGGGAACAGAATGATGCGAGTTACCGTAACTGGGTAACTGACAGGGAAAAAATGTCTTGGCATGGCTGTAGTTGTGCATAACGCGCATCAAGTTTTTAAAATTAAATTTGGGGGTAAAAATGTGCGCCTTATACAAAACCTTTTACGGTAAGGGTCAAGGTCATCCTTCAAGGTCAAAGGTCAAATATCATTGTATTTTTTGTTCCTAAAACTTTAACCTTTGTTAAAGTTTGGTCATAACTTTTTTAATATTGAACATAGCAACTTGTTATTTGGCATGCATGTGTATCTCATGGAGCTGCACATTTTGAGTGTCTAAAGGTCAAGGTCAAGGTCATCATTCAAGGTCAAAGGTCAAATTTATGGCTTCAAAGCGGCACAATAGGGGGCATTGTGTTTCTGACAAACGCATCTCTTTTTTATTTTATGTACTTTAACATTGGCCATAACTTTTGCAAAACTGAAGATAGCAACTTGATATTTGGCTTGCATGTGTATCTCATGGAGCTGCTCATTTTGAGTGGTGAAATGTCAAGGTCACCTTCAAGGTCAAAGGTAAAAAAACATAAATCCAAGTGAAGTAATAAGCTTTAAAGGGAGGTAATTAATGAACCTGCCAAATGTTATAAATAATAAATGAAAGCGGCGCAGAAGGGGGCATTGTGTTTCTGACAAACGCATCTCTTGTTTTATGTTATTTTACATTAACTTCTTCATTTCTACACCGATTTACTTCAAATTGGTTCTGATCATTTCCGTCAGCCTCTGCTGTGCCATTTCTAGTTTAAATTTTTATTGAAATATATGCATAATAAGTTTTTTTTAACACATTTTATATAAATTCATAAATATTTGGCAAAATTGGGCATGCACACTTAAAGAATATTATCAGATATTACAAATTTTGACAGCAGTTAAGGTTTATTTACTCCAGAAAATTAGTAAGTTTGTTTTACCAGTATGAATGGCAAAAAAAGAAGTAAACTTAAAAAATTGATTAGGAAAAATTGAATATATGAAGGAAATAAGCACATAATTTTATGCTTAAAATTGCTCAAAAAAGATATATCGTACATTCTGCTGGCTTCTTTTGTATAGTCTGTAGTACCAAATTATCTAGTGCTTTAACCTTTCACCACTTAGATACCTATTTTGACACATTTGTAGTCTCTTAGAAAGTTATATTTAACACCTTCCTTACAAGATTCAAGATTTTAAGGCTTCAATTCCATTATTTAGATACTGATGAGCAGCAAAAAGCATAAAACCTGAACAGACTGCGAGTTACTTGCAGGCTGTTCTGGTTTATGCTGTTTGCACATAGCCATTTTGATTTTGCTTCTAAGTGTGAAAGGGTTAAACATCCCATGATTTCTTCTGACACAGTTACTTTGCTCTACATTTTTAAGGTTTAAAATGTTTATTGCTAATCTATTTTTGTCTTTTTATTATAAGAGCTCCATTCAAAACTAAAGGCAATGTCATGTTCTTTATGTTCATCCATAAAAAACGCATTCATTTTAGCATGCATCAGATCTTATGATTTGAATTAATGTTATGTGGTCCAGTTTTATGGTATCCTATTTATGTCTTCAAAACTAATTTAACACCAGTATATTTTGTATTAGCAAAACACCATTCAATTTATGTTATTTGCACATGATGTATCGGTTATATCTTTTCAACTTTAAGTTGTTATTTTCATATTGAAAAACTAATTCTGCTTTATTTATCTAGAGAGCATATTCTGTCAATGAGGCCAAGTAATAGTTATTGATGTTTTATATAAAATTGGCTAGGTATTTGAATATCAATTAATGAAAAAAGCTATTATTTGTATACAAAATTATTTTGGTATTTGATTCAATGCATTAAACATATTGCAAATAATACATAAGAGTTTTTTTTTTCATTGAATTTATTATCAGATTTATTGAACTGCTGCAGTCCTTTACCCCATGCTTTAAATTAAGTAACTTTTTAACAGCTTCACAATAAAATCCTGGGAAAATCGTGCCTATTCACCATATGTCACCCTATTGAAAACTTGTGATAGGCTAATCAGTAAAACATTCACTCAGAGATGGCATTGTGTGGGCCCTCTAAATTGTGTCTTGCTGTCACTGAATAGAGAACTTCTGAAGTCCTTCAGCCACAAGTCTGATATCATGATAACAGATATTGGTCTTTGTTTTAGTGAGAATGCATCATGGCCATATTTCATACCTGCCTCTTTGTAATATTGTTGCACTTTGACTAGTGAGAGTTGGTATATTTATTGCTCCTTCAGTGCTGACCTTGCAGTGTTTTTTTTGTTCAAACAAAGTATATATTTTGTCCCAAATCAGACCTAAAAATGCCCCAAATAAAGGTTTAAAAGAAATCTTTTTTTTTTTAGATCTTAACAATTAGTTTATCTTCCATCCAGCTCTATAACTTGATCCTTAGTTATTATAATATTAACCCTTTGCATGCTTGGAAATTTGTCTTCTGCTAAAATGTCGTCTGCTGAATTTCTAAAATTAGCATTTTCTTCGATTTTTTTCAAAGAATACTATCAGAATAGCAAACAGTTTGGATCCAGATGAGACACCACAGAACGTGGCGTCTCATCAGGATCCAAACTGTTTTCAAAGGCCTTCAAAATTCGGTTCCCGCACTGAAAGAGTTAAAAACACTTAATCTCAGTTTTGAAGCATTTGTGAGCAAAACAACAGCAACAACACTTGTTCCCAAATTTAAGTCAAAATTAAGCGTTTTTTTTCCAATTTAAAGGAAACAAAAATGGTGAAAAAAAACAACACTGGCAAGATTTGCTCAAAACAAGTTATAGGAAATGCTGTACAAAATCAGCATTGCTTTTTTTTGGAGACAAATTTGAGACAAAAGCCTAATTTTAAAATCCTTACACAACTGCAGATTCGCTTTGTTCTATTTACAATTTCATTTGTACACTTCATAGTCTCATAAAGCTTGGTCAAGATGCAATAAAATATTTGCCACTTTACTTCATGCAGCTTTAACCCTTTCAGTGCGGGAACCAAATTTTGAAGGCCTTTGCAAACAGTTTGGATCCAGATGAGACGCCACAGAACGTGGCGTCTCATCAGGATCCAAACTGTTTGCTATTCTGATAATATTCTTTGAAAAAAATCGAAGAAAATACTAATTTTAGAAATTCAGCAGACGACATTTTAGCAGACGACAAATTTCCCAGCATGCAAAGGGTTAAAATGAAGAACATCAACAAATTAAGAATATTTCAGATCAGATCCTTTTTTTACTACAAGGGCTTCATGTGCAAAACACTGGCACAGATAAGAGTGTTAGGGAGTTAGATATGCTGGGTTTGGGAGGGCCAGCTGGGGAAGATAAGGCAGATTCAGGACTTATCTAAACTAGGGTCAAAGGGGCTTCAGTCAACGTGGATTACTAGTTGTATGCAGTCTTCATTGGATAATTTTGAAGATTGACTGCATATTCTATGTTTCTGTGTTTGGATGTACTGTTTAAGCAATTTTGATCTATGATCAATAGTTGGTGTTTGACAACTTTCACAGTGTTTTGCATTTATATATATATAGTTATTTGATCATTTGAATATTTGTTTAATAGTATATGTCATTTGTATATTTGTTTATTGTTGTAGGGTTTCATGATCTTGTACAGCTACACTTGATATTTGTTTTCTTGTCAATCTCTGGCAATATGATATTTAGGGGTAACACAATCTTAGTTGTTAATGCAATATTATACAACATATTTACATCACTTATTGTTAAGAGAATCATCAAATACCTTTCCAATATTTCCAATATAAGCAACAATGCTTGTTAAAGATTATTGCATCAACATTACATCCTTCTACAGTCTTGCTGTAACACTTTTTCAATATTCCAATATTGTCAACAATGCATGTAAAAGATTATAACATAACATAAATTAAGTCACAAACAAATTATTCATGTTGAGATCTTAAATCAGCCTGTTATTGGCATCTTAATCAAAGCTCCCTTTTGATGTTACAACATACTTTGTTGTCATTACCTAATTGTGGGTCAGAGCAAATCTAAACCAAATGTGACCATAACAACAGCAGATGGCAACCAACTCCTATATAAGCCAAACGCAGAATGGATTCAATACCTCTGCTCTATTGCCATCTTGCTGTGTGTTTGTGTCAATAAAGTTCTACAGTTAATGTTGCTCTGACTTACAGTCTTTCATTATCCTGCGCACTTGGGGAAACAACGTGAAAGTAACAAATCGGTCACTCATAAGAAAGAGCACACGCTAACCGGACGTGTGACAGTGGTGGAGAAGCTAACGATCCCATGAAGAGGACCCCATCAGTGCCAGGACCATATCTACTCAGATCTTTGACAAGGGCAACAGAGGACCAGACCACAGCTGGGACAGCCTCAGCCGACCACAACTCGGATCAAAGACAGCCGTCTACAGCGGGACCAGTCACTGCCTTCCACAGAGGCGAGCACAGCAGTCAACCCAGACCACAGCTCAGACAACCACAATCGACCACAGACAACCTCCACAGCCCGGACCAAACATCTCCCTCCACATTCTAGGGAATGGCAAGATACCAAGGTAGGCCCAGTTTTTACATCGAATTGACTAAGAAATCTAACCGACTGAAGGGTTTACTTTGGGAAATTTGTCAAAAGAATCAATCGCATAAATAACCGATAAAATGGGTTAAATTTTATTTATTAAAAATATGAAAAATTCCACAAAAATAGAAAAATTTATGATAGAAAAAGTAAATTATGAATTGAAACTGTATATAGCCTAAATTCAAACAACAATAAAAAAAAAAACAACAGGAAAAATGTTATATAAAAAAGGACAAAGAAACATTTTTTGTGTACATATTATGTTTACCTGTATTTTAGTAATTGTTTTTTCAAATATATTGTCAGTTTAATGGTAGGTGTTCCTAACATTTATTAACCATAGTTTAAAAGATCATTTAATTTACTTCATTCTGATAATGGTAGTCTGGTATTAGGATTTGCAGTCTACATGTACTATGATTATGATCATAGTAAGGACCATTTAACTGTAGAATTACGGAATATTATGTTACAAAAAAATGATCTATGATCTTGTAACTTCCAAGAATTCTACAGCATATAAAACGGTCAGGTCGCTATCTTTTGTCAGTGACTCTACCTAAACTTCACGGTAGATGTACTCCAACATGCATAGGTGACAAACCATGTTTGTGTGGAACAACTGATAGGACTTTCACACTGGATCTGCCAGTCATTTTCTGAGGTTGTATTTTTCTCTTTTAGACAGACATTAGACATTATAAGAATGTCTACACTTCCAAATACCAGACATACAAAAATAAACATAACATAGGGAACCTTTTTTTTTTTCTCAAGATTGGGCGTGTGTTTACGAAAGAGATGTCAATAATTAGTAGTTTTATCATCATAAAGGGGTTGTTTTTAAATTATCAGAGGTTAGATTTCTCGCATTTCCATGTAGGGCCCTACCAAGACAGAAAAGAAGAAACTGAATAGTTGATATATGTAGTGTTTTGTCATTTCACACCTTTTGTATGTGTTTAGTTTTTCTCATTATGTCATTAGTTTGTTAGTAAGTTTGGGTTATAACCTAGGTTTATGTTGATCCTTTAAGATTCTTAATATAGAGTTATCTTGTAACATGACAGTAATCTAATTAAAATTTAATTGTCCCATTTAAACAATACATTGCCTCCATTTAAAATGATGAAGCTTGCATTTTTTGTTAAGATGGCATACCTTTCTTGGTTCAATATTAAACCTCAACCTGAGTTTGTCTTTACAGTGGGTTAATTTTAAAGTAATGACTGATCATCATGAATAAAGTGCTAAGAACTAAGTGCACGGTTCTACAACCCATTCTAGAGACAATAACTCTAAATTAGGCTTAATGTTGTCTATACGGGACTTTTCCTGTTCATTCCATTGTTGGTAACAATCATTTAAATGGAGCTGCAATTGTGCAAGATTTTGAGTAAGAACACTTTGTTAATTACTTAACTTATAACCTTTTTACAATCTAGAATGTTCTTTTTCATGTTGTTCTCATGTTGTTGTAAATATTGCCTAACCTCATCATATAGTCATCATTTTAAATTGTTCATTTAACTGGATACTTCACAGTTTCTTTGATTTGTTTACAATGCAGGAGCATTGGTTTTACAGCGCAGGGGAAGATTTCACAGTGTTTTGCATTTATATATATATAGTTATTTGATCATTTGAATATTTGTTTAATAGTATATGTCATTTGTATATTTGTTTATTGTTGTAGGGTTTCATGATCTTGTACAGCTACACTTGATATTTGTTTTCTTGTCAATCTCTGGCAATATGATATTTAGGGGTAACACAATCTTAGTTGTTAATGCAATATTATACAACATATTTACATCACTTATTGTTAAGAGAATCATCAAATACCTTTCCAATATTTCCAATATAAGCAACAATGCTTGTTAAAGATTATTGCATCAACATTACATCCTTCTACAGTCTTGCTGTAACACTTTTTCAATATTCCAATATTGTCAACAATGCATGTAAAAGATTATAACATAACATAAATTAAGTCACAAACAAATTATTCATGTTGAGATCTTAAATCAGCCTGTTATTGGCATCTTAATCAAAGCTCCCTTTTGATGTTACAACATACTTTGTTGTCATTACCTAATTGTGGGTCAGAGCAAATCTAAACCAAATGTGACCATAACAACAGCAGATGGCAACCAACTCCTATATAAGCCAAACGCAGAATGGATTCAATACCTCTGCTCTATTGCCATCTTGCTGTGTGTTTGTGTCAATAAAGTTCTACAGTTAATGTTGCTCTGACTTACAGGTAAGACATTTATTTTATTTCTACTTTACTTGTATAAGTGATATAAGTTCAGTATTTTGTATGTATTACAATTGTTCATTCTTCATGCAAGTCTAAATATTTGGTGATTATTTTATATATTAAAATTCTTCAGTTACCTCTTGCTAAAAGCGAGTTATTCCCTAAAGTTTGATGTTTTAGATATTGAATACTTTCAGTTGTAAAATTTGTATTGTTAACAATTTATAGCATTTGTTCAAGACCTCTGCTCTATTGCCATCTTGCTGTGTGTTTGTGTCAATAAAGTTCTACAGTTAATGTTGCTCTGACTTACAGTCTTTCATTATCCTGCGCACTTGGGGAAACAACGTGAAAGTAACAAATCGGTCACTCATAAGAAAGAGCACACGCTAACCGAACGTGTGACACAACTTACATCATTGATTGTGGGATGAGTGATTTTTATGACATGCCAACAACCATGGAGTATGGGGACCTAATGTTTGATGATTGTTCAGAGGAATTTAATTACATCTTTGATGATATGAATGGTACAGATTACAGTAGAAATATCATTATTTTTCTGTGATTATTTTATTTTATTCATTAACAATTGATTGGTAGAATTTTTAGTAAACATGCTGGTATAACCAATATTAGCCCATTTGAAATTGTGGGTTGTTCAAACCTCTGCAGTATTGCAATTTAATTTAAATTAGTTAATTATACTAACTATGGATGGTGAGGCATAATCTGTTAACAATTCTTCATTTGTAAAGGCAGTTAACTGGTAACACACTTATCCCATTATTACAAATAAAGTAACAATTGTCTAATATATATAAGGGCAATTTTAAATATTGCTTTATATGGTACCAAAATGTGTTATTTGTTTGATTGGCAGTTTATGAAAATGTATTCATAAATCTTAAAGTGGACTGCTCAATTAATGCTAGATGAACTCAACAAAAGGGGTGCTGTTCAATCTTAACATCTTACACATTTTCTAAGATTTTTGCATGAGACATCAACATCATGACTATTGATAGACATGCATGTTATTCTTTATTTTCAGACACAGCTGGACAGTCACTTATCCCAGGTCCATTGACCCCACCACACAAAATGAACAATGAATTGGTCACCATGACAAACCCTCATGAAATGGGGACTCTGGCGTCATCCATCACCACCCCTCCTAGTCCTCTCCCCACCCCTTCACCTCCAGGGTTGCGCTCACAGTCAGAAGGAACCAGATATGAATATCAGTAAGTAGTTAAAATGTTTTTGCAGCAGGGGCCCTGTAAGTACCTTCAAGACCTATTTTAAGCCTTTCTTTATTTGAACCCCCCAACAAAAAAGGTGCATTATGTTATTGTACTATTGTTTGTTGATGTGCAAACCCTTTGAGTAGATATATGTAAGCAGATGCAAAGGAAACAGTGCAATAAACAATTGATAAGGAAAGAGCGCAGTAAACCATTAGTAAGCAAATGCTGCAGTAAACCATGGATAAAGAAACAGTTCAGTAAACTATTGGTAAGGAAACAGTGCAGTAAGCCATGGATAAGGAAACAATTAGGTAAGCCATTGACAAGGAAACAATGCAGTAAACCATTGATATGAAAACAGTGAAATAAACCATTGTTAAGAAAACGGTGCAGTAAACCATTTGTAAGGAAACAGTGCAGTAAACCATTGGTAAAAAAATAATGCATTAAACAATTGATAAGGAAACAGTGAAGTAAACCATGGATAAGGACAAAGTGCAGTAAACCATTGATATGAAAACGGTGCAGTAAAACATTTTAAAGAAACAGCAAAGTAAACCATATGTAAGGAAACAGTGCAGGAATCCATTGGTAAGGAAACAGTGCAGTAAACCATTGGTAAAAAACGATGCAGTAATTCATTGGTAAGGAAACTGTTAAATTAATCATGGATAAGGGAACAGGGCAGTAAACCATAAATAAGGAAGTAAATAATTAAAAAGTCAGTTGTGAAGATGACATTTTTGTTCACAAAACACTTGTACAATTTAATTACTTTTTTTATGCAACATAATGCAGTTGACTGTTTTTTGTGTGCAAATACACACTTGGGGAAAGCATATTATATCATCATGTATTTTTGTCATCATGGTTTTCATTAAGGGGAATTTCATGTTTTCATTTTGGATGAAAATAAGTGTTTTATTAAAGTTAGCACATATTTCAAGATTGCAATCTATATAAATCTGCATCTGTCTGATTTAATATGAACCTGGCAGCAGCTTTTCTGCATACCTAGTTTAAACTTACATTTTTACAAGTAAACCTTGCTATTACCTTTCCTTATTTTTTGTTCAGTGTCCCAAAATTGAATGCATGGCTGTGTTGTTATTTAATCCAATATCAACCAACTGATGGCTTACATAAACAGACCTTTGAAAATGTTTCTAAATGCATCTTCTTGCAATTGCAAAGGAGTGCATGAATAGATGAATGGAAATGAATCTTTTTTTTAACCCTTTGCCTGCTGGGAAATTTGTCGTCTGCTAAAATGTCGTCTGCTGAATTTCTATAATAAGCATTTTCTTCGATATTTTTCAAAGAATACTATCATATTAGCAAACAGTTTGGATCCAGATGAGACGCCACGTTCTGTGGCGTCTCATCTGGATCCAAACTGTTTGCAAAGGCCTTCAAAACTCGGTTCCCGCACTGAAAGGGTTAATACCTGCTTATGTAAATGTGAACATGGATGTGCCAGTTAACCTATATTCACTATTCTGTCAGGTATGAGATAAAATAGAAACGGTGTATGAAAATGAAAGGTTTTGGGAACCTGTTAGTTTTTAGCACACATATGCTTTTATCATACATTTATGGAGATGTAAAACAGGACCTGTGTTTCACTATAGATATGCGGCCAATAAATGGCTTATTTATAATTGTGTACATGTACAGACTCATTCACAATAGGTTTTTGAGCTAGCAGTACTTCACATTTATATAAATGCATCATCACAATTTCATGTTAAGTTTCAGTACACATTTCGATCCCATACTTGTGCTTTAAATTATTCTAGGACACTTTTGTGCCAAAAAAACTACATGACTATGAAATAAAATCAACTTAATTTTTATAGTCTTGGCATACATGATTTTTTTAGGCGCTAGCCCGGTCGGGCTACCAGCTTTAAAATTTTACTAGCCCGAACTATCATGTTATAACATTATTTTTTCATGCCCCCTTAAACCTATTTATGCCTTGCATCTAGAAAAAAAGCCTTGGCAAACAGCGTAGAACCAGATGAGACGCCGCATGATGCGGCGTCTCACCAGGGTCTGAGCTGTTTGCTTAAAGGAATTTCTGTAAGAAATATTCTAAATATAGAAATAAATATACTAGACATCCCTAATTTTGGAAATAACTTGATCCAATTTAGAAGGATGGGAGTGTCCACTAGGCATAAATGGGTGATGCTGTGTTTACACTATGTTTCCGGCGACCACGGCAATCACGTTTCGGGCCACCCTGGAGGAAACGGGATGAATGTGAGGCAACGTAGGGGAACGAGATAGCAAAACGTGACACAATGGGTTTGCTGTGGTTGCCTTGCCAAAATTTTAAACTGTGAAAAATTTTGCCAAGGCGAAAATGAGAAACGTGATAGAACTTTTTAAACGCAACAAAACTTGACTGTAGGTAGCAGGCCGTAACAGAACCCGAAAAGGTCCATACTATGACGGGAATCCTATTCATTCCCCGACATGTTAAGTTCCTATCAAGTTTTGTTACGCTTTGTTACGTTTTGTCAAGATTACCACGGCAAGCTAGGATAATTGACAGCCGTTTTGCTACGTGTTTATTCTGACCCGTTACTGTGTGTTGCATTTTGCAGGCATATGCGTTACGGCCAGTTGAGTTGTTATACGGTCTGACACAATTCGCGCGGTCTGTTCAAGAAGTTCACAAAGTTCGGAGTCATTATAGATTTGGGCATCAGACATATGTCCAACTCCACCGACTTCAATCCATATGAAACGATACTCGGCATCAACTAATGCATGGAGAGGGATACTGTTAAATCCCTTATAGTTGTGGTAAAGGAAACCTGTGTTGGTGGCTTGCTGATAGCAACATGCTTCCCGTCTAGAGCCCCAACTGCATGTGGCAAATTCCACTTGTCTTCAAATTCCTGGGAGATCTCCACTCATCGGGTGTCACAGGAACGGTGAACACTTTGTCTTTGTAGGCCTGGACAATAGCGCTGTATACTTAAGGAGCCATATGACAAATTGCTGCCCTACTGCACCGAAACGCATAGGTATGATGAGTAATTGTCTATGTAGCTAAATGCCTCAGAGTCTGTGTCAGTTTCAATCCAGGTGTAGGGGCAGAGCGAAACTTCGTATCTTGTATTGAGATGACTTGAGATATCCTTTCAATGATCTTGTCGAATAGTTCTGGGGGCATCCTCAGATAAATTCTGAAAGGTGTTGATATCTTCATTATGGAAGTCCCTGGTACGAAATGCATCAAAGTGCCCATGCTGCTGCCTTCTAGCTTCCGATGGCCATGGACGAACCCACAGGGACCTTGGCCTCCTTCCTCTTTTCCCGAACTTTTTTGCTTCTTTCAGCCCTTTACAACGCAAAGATTTTATTAATGCTGCAAATAAGCAGGCAAACACAAAATCATTCTCGACGTTCACATCCATGTCACTGGAATTATTTTGTTATAATAAATACTGTTGCTTGAGAGTTTTCTTTTACACTGGGAGCACAATCGTGCCCGAAACCTCTCGGATGCCAATGTTTAATCCGCACAGTACCTTGACAGAACGTGACAAATGAATGGCAAACGTGTACAACGTATCAGACCTGCATGACAAACGCAAACAATGTGCAGGAACTTAATAGAACGCATCGTACCTTGAGGCAATATTTATACATTCGTGGCAGACCGTGGATGAAAACAATGCGCACTGTCGAAGGGCCGCGTTTTCGCTTCGAAGGCACGTCACGGATACCTAAATGATAAACTGTGAGGAAACTTAGCACAACCTAGCAAACCTTGGATTTAATGTAAAAAATTGCAACAGTCACACAGCGCGATACGTTTCGGACAAACGGGACTACCGTGGCTGCCGAGAATGCAGCATTAAGAGCATCAACATGTCAGACCTGGATGTCAATGACTCAGACAATGACCATGATGGAATGGAGGTGTCTGGAGACATTGTGTTCATTTTTTTGTTAGACATAAACTGTGAATACAAACAGAATCAAGTGTCTATTTTTTACATCTTTATTGTTCTTTGTTTCTTCAATACAAACATAGTTAGAAATGTTTCAGAATAATAACTTAAATGCGAGCTAGTTAAAATTGATAAAAAATTTCCACACAAATATCTGAATAAAGTAAATGCAATGTCACACTATCAATAATACCTGTGCATTAGAAGTAGAACATAAAGGGACTTTCCACAACTTCTGAGTCTTCTTAATGTAAAATGACATTTGAAGCAGAAGTTCCGTTGCTATCAGTTGTCTTAACCATATCTGGTTTGTGGCAGATTGTACCAGCATCTTAAATGCAGTATGATTCACATTTGAATTTATTGTCAGGATTTGTTTCTTGACAGGTACATTTTATCTATTAAAAACTATACTTGTAAATTAGTGCATAATATTAAATTGCATGCTTTTATGCTCCCCGAAAATTTGCGGGTAGCATATAGTTGCCAGTTTGAAGTTCTTTACTTCCTTACTTCCTTCCGTCACACTTTTGTTACAATTTCTCATAGCGCCTTTAATAGTTTACTGATCTCTCACAGATGCTAATATAAGATTTTTATGCTCCCCGAAATAAATTTCGGCAGAGCATATAGTTGCCAGTTTGTCCTTCCTTACTTACTTACTTACTTCCTTCCTTCCATCACACTTTTGCTACCGTTTCTCATAGCGCCTTTAATACTTTACCAATCGCTTTCATATTTGGCATGTAGGTACTTTGCATGGACCTCTACCTTTTGATGAGGTTTGAGGTCATTGGGGGTCAAGGTCAAGGTCACCAAGGCTAATAATAGTTTTTTAGGTGGTTATTAACACATAGATTGACAAAGCGCATCATCAGGGAGTATCCATCAGTTTCACTGATATTCTTGTTTAGGTGGTTATTGCCCTTAGATATAAAGTAATATGGCAATCTAAAGAATTGGATGTTTCTGTGATAGATCACAGGAACTTATAATCCGATGTTTATGAAACCATGCAGCATCCTTCATGGTGGGCATACCTAAATATGTCATATTGTTCAACTCAAGTGCGTTTTCAAGGAGTTATTGCCCCTTGAATAATAATTAGCTTCCACACAATTAACATATAGATTGACAAAGCCCATCATCGGGAGCATCTATCAGTTTCACTGATATTCTTGTTTAACATTATGTATGAAATGCAGGCTCAGAATTAAATTCCTCAATACTTGGGAGACATCCAAACAAAGCCAAGACCGATTTTTTTACCATGCAGGTTGGAATTTGGTTTTGTTGACTGTGCATATTTTTGTTGCTATCTTCATTCTCATTTTGGGGTTGATGTTTGGGCATTAAGCCCCCAAAATAACACAGAAAAGACATAAAAATGAATTCTTCGCCAGGAGTTCTCCACCCAGTAATAATAATAAAAATAATAATAGTTATAGCGTCTTGCAAGATGGACTTTTAACACTGTTCAATAAGCATCTTATCAAATGAGTGCTCAAGGGAGATAACCCATGCTGTTTTGAATAAGCATCTATATGAAACTGTTTAAGACTTGTTACTAAGTTCGGACACGAAAAACGCACTTGACAGATTGGGCTACTGGCTTGGAATTTTCACTCGACCAACGCAAAAATTAATCGACTCGGTCGATGGTCGAGTGGGTTACGTCCAAGACTGTTCTAAATGAAGAAATATGCTTCTATGTTATTGTTAATTTTACAAAAACAAAACAAAACATGTTGCTTAGAGAAAGTTAATGTATTTTTTTGAAGCTTTACAATTACCTGCTTTTCACATTTATTTTATCACAATTAAGTGACAGAAAACATTAGCATACTCAAAGGTTAACAAGGTAAGTGAAATTTGCACCAAACCTTATATGACTTTAAAGCCCCCTACCAGACTGTGCAGATCTGCTGGCAGGTGTGTAGATACGCTTGCAGCATATGGTTTAAGACCCATTTTTGCATGATGGAGCTCATATGAAGGCTACTTGAATGACCTTTTACAATGTGAGTGATCCAGCAACAATGTTTCAGCTGATTGATTCCTGAATGCTGCTGAAATATTACACCATTTCACCTGTGGTTATAATGTCAAACATCAAACAATTTTATAGCTTTTCGAACCCAATTTTCTACTCCGATGGAACAACATGCTTTGTTGAATATCTGATTAGCATATTACCACTATAGTTTGTAATTTATGAAGCATTTCAGCATGAACATTTGAGAACTTTGAGTAATAAAATAATAGGAGCTCTTCAAATTAAGGCAAACAAGTGTTGTTATTAACATTCTTTGATCAGATCTACAATAATTTTCAGGGATTGAAATTGATGATTGATCTCTTATGATTTGACTTGAAAGTTTTTATAATAATTATTTGCTATTACCACATCATGCTAGGCAGTATGGTAAATATTGTAGTGGGCTGGCTAGATCATTCTGTAGGGCTTAGGACTACAAGTGCAAGGATTGCAGGTTGGATCCCTTGCCTGGACACAAAACTTTTGCTGATCTTGAAATTATTTCTACAGCCATCCTGCCCTGAAATATGGAAACTATGAGTGTCATGAAATCTTAAAACTGGGAATATTTGGTATTTTAATTGCTTAGTACTGTTTAAATATAACCTGTTTAAATGAGTAGCGTTCTGAGAAAACTGGGCATAATGCAGGTGCATAAAGTGTCGTTCCAGATTAGCCGGTGCAGTCCGCACAGGCTAAAAAGGGACAACACTTTCCGCCTAAATTGGATTTTTGCTAACAAAAGACTTCATTTAAATGAAAAATGTCATAAAAATGGGAAAGTGTCGTCCCCGATTAGCCTGTGTGGACTGCACAGGCTAATCTGGGACAACACTTTACTCACATGCATTATGCCCAGTTTTCTCAGAACACAACGGATATTTATAGGCAGAACACAACGGATATTTATAGGCAAATGCAGTGGGATATAGTGTTGGTGTTGTCCATCCTTACGTCAGACCGTCCATCTGCATTCTGTTTTTATGTCACAAAATTTTCCTGGCTATAGTATATCTCGGATACCATATACTATTTCAATATCAAACTTCATGGGTTTATTGATATTAATGAGGAAAAGTGTCATGCACAAGAACCATAACTGTACACTTTCTTATATAAGAGTTGTTACCCTTTGTTGTTTTTATGCCCCCGAAAGAGGGCATATAGTGATCGGACTGTCCGTCCGTCTGTCTGTCCATCTTTCCCTCACACTTTGCATTCATGTTTCAAAAAATGCTCTTAACTTCTATGTCCCTTGAGATGTAACCTTCATAATTGGTATGCATGTGTATATGGACAAGGCCTTTCCATAGCACACAAATGTTGACACCTGTGACCTTGAAGTTAAATTTAGGGTCCGCGTTTAGGTTTCGAAATCTGTGTGTAGGTTTCGAAAAATGCTCATAACTTCCATGTCCCTTGAGATATAACCTTCATATTTGGTATGCATGTGTATAATGGACAAGGCCTTTCCATCCGCACAAAATGTTTAACCCCTGTGACCTTGACTTTGAACTTAGGATTGGCGCTTAGGTTTCGAAATCTGCGTTTAGGTTGTATATGGACAAGGCCTTTCCATACGCACAAAAAGTTTGACCCCAGTGACCTTGAATTTGAACTAAGGGTCTACGTTTAGGTTTCAAAATCTGCATTTAGGTTTCGAAAAATGCTCATAACTTCTATGTCCCTTGAGATATATCCTTCATATTTGGGATGCATGTGTATATGGACAAGACTTTTCCATACGCACACAAATTTTGACCCCTGTGACCTTGACCTTTAACTTACAGTCTGCGTTTAGGTTTCGAAATCTGCGTTTAGGTTTAAAAAAATGCTCATAACTTTTATGTCTCTTTAGATATAACCTTCATATTTGGTATGCATATGTATATGGACAAGGCCTTTCCATACACACAAAAAGTTTGACCCCTGTGACCTTGACCTTGAACCTAGGGTCCGCGTTTAGGTTTCGAAATCTGCGTTTAGGTTTCGAAAAATGCTCATAATTTC